>NW_015507719.1:18543-26155 GCF_001515645.1 Sinocyclocheilus grahami | reverse complement strand
AATGAAAAACTGTCCTTTATTCCAGGTCCGTGATCCTTTCAGTCAAGGTGGGAGGCTCGCCATCAATTATGGAAATCCACATGAAAGTTCATCCTCACAAGGGAAAAAAAAAACCTGGCCTGTCCATTTTCGTCTGTTTGTTTTTCACAGGTACACGAAAAATCAAAATGGCGTCAGCAAACTGCAGAGACACGCACAGAACATGCGGCCTGACCCAATCAAACAATTCCACATGCAAGTTTTGTGGTGCAGGAGTAACACAACCACGCTGAATCATCTAATATCTTGTGTTTACGGGCTGTTTTGATCAGTTAATATGAAGCATGAATGAATTAAAGATCGTATTTTTCTATTTTTACACTCTCTCGTCAGATCAGGTTTCTCTGTCGCTCTGTATCAGTCTACTAGCCTGCACACGCTAAACACAGGCAAGTGGGCGGAGCCAACATCCTAACCCTCCAATTCGTTGCTTCTCATTTCTTAGTTCAATCCAAAAACACAAATATAAATATTTTTTATCAATCTATGAAGATTTTCATTCATATAAATTTTCATTATATTGAATTCAAACAATGATGTATATAATAATATTCATCACAGCAATCATTTAAGAGGGGTTACACTTTCCCCCCCTGAAATCATGCAAGTCCCTTTGCATGCTCTGAGTGGCTGATTAGTCACTACATTTGGTGAAACGTTGGGCACAATGGAAAGGGCACTTGAATTTTCAACACCATTGAGGGATTCAACAAGAGCAGTGCTTAACCCGTGGAACAAAGACTGTACCACAAAAGACAGGGGGTTTCCGAGTTGGAAGTAGGTAAGTCTCTCAGGTTCCTCTCTCGGTCTGCTAGAACGTCTGAGCGGAATACTCAAATTCTGTTCTCCCTCAATTTCTGGCTGTTGCTCACTCTCTTTGACAGGAGCATTCGGCATTTCAGCTACGTTTGTCACCTCGTCTTCCCTTCGAATAGTTAAATTATTTTCTGATTCAGTGGGGTTTTTGTTGGGTATTTTACTGGTTTCGAGGACTCCTGGAGCATCAACAGATGAGTCGTCAACTGGAACGTCAACAGGTAAGTATGTATCTGGAGCATCGGCAGGCGAGTCGTCAACTGGAACATCAACAGGTAAGTATGTATCTGGAGCATCGGCAGGTGTGTCGTCAACTGGATTTGCTTGCGCAGTATCACTGTCTGAATGTTTTGGATTAGTTGAGTCTGTTTTCAAAGAAACATCCGAAGCTCCCTTCGATCTACAGATGTCATGAACTGTAGAGAATCGTACTGTTTCGATGACTGGAAGGGCATCATACTGACCATTAGGATATTCATCCTCTGGATCAGAGAAAGAGTTGTCATCATCAGATGGTTCAATACCAGGACTCCTCCGTGTTCTAGGCGTAGAAGTAGGTTTGGTCAAGGTAGGACTTGAACCTTCTGATGCTGGTAAGAATCCACAAGGAAGCAAAAGGTCCCTGTGAAGTGTACGAAGAGGACCATCCCTTGTTTCAGGACGAACTGTGTAGACAGGCAAGTCGCCAGCTCGCTTTACTACTACATACACCTCAAACTCCCACTTGTCTGCTAACTTGTGCTTACCACGCAACCGAACATTTCTCACCAATACGCGATCATTGACTTCCAATGAGGAATTTGTCACAAGCTTGTCAAACCTGATTTTGTTCCTCTCGGCACTCTTTAATGCTCTATGGGAGGCAACCGAATAGCTTTCTTCCAGATGAGACTTTAGATGTCTGACATATTCGGAATGGGATATCTGCGGAGTGTCCTGATATGGCAACCCAAAAGCAAGGTCAACAGGCAGCCGAGGCTGGCGCCCGAACATTAATTCATAGGGGGTGAATCCTGTGACTTCATGCTTCGTGCAGTTATATGCATGAACTAATGTCTTGACAAAATCTCTCCACCGACTTTTATCTTTCTCTTCTAATGTGCCAAGCATGTCCAGCAGGGTCCTATTGAAACGTTCCACAGGATTCCCCCTTGGATGGTAAGGCGTTGTTCGGATTTTCTGAATGCCTGATGTTTCACAAAGTTCTTTAATTGTGCGTGACTCGAAGTCGGGGCCCTGGTCACTATGAAGGCATTCAGGAAACCCATAATGCACAATGAAGTTCTCCCAAAGACACTTTGCTACTGTTCTTGCCTTTTGATTGGGTGTAGGGACTGCCACAGCATACTTAAATCTGTGATCACTAATATGTCTCTTGTGTTACTTCTGTCTGGTTCCAAGGAGAGAAAGTCCCTACAGACTAATTGTAATGGTCTGGTGGCCTGGATGTTGACCAAGGGTGCTGCTTTTTGAGGTGGGGTCTTCCTTCGCACACAACGACCACACGTCCTGATCTTCTGTTCCACGTCGGCAGCCACCTTTGGCCAATAGAATCGGGCTCTGACCAGATCCAAGGTCCTCTCCATCCCCATGTGACCCATACTATCATGTAAACTGCTCATCACAGAGGATCGTAGTTCTTCCGGGAGCACTAGCTGGTAAGTGATGGAATCCTTATCTTTCCGTCTCCTGTAAAGTATTCCGTCCTTTAACTCAAGGCGGTTCCACTCCTTCAAAAAGCACGGAAGACCAGGAAGTTCCTTCCTTACTGTTGGTGGGGGTTTTTCTCCCAACTCCAAGTGTGACATCACCTCTCGAAGCACTGGATCGGCTCTTTATTTGTCACCAAGGTCTTTTGAAAGGTGAGGTGTAATAGGTAACAATTCAGAGCTATCTTCTTGTTCATAACAGTTGGGAACAGCATTGGAATGGAGTGCAAGGGAGCTTACAAGAGCAACGCCCGGTGCAGCATCAGCTGACTGCCTAATGAGGTGCTCCTCGCAGATAGCCTGGACTACATCATCCGTAGCACTGGCAGAATCCTCTGCTTTGGTAAAATTATGCTGTATGAACTGTTCAATCCTTTCACATTCTTTTTGGGACATGGGGTTCTCTGGAAACGGCTCTTGAGGTCGCCTTGAAAGGTTATCAGCATCAATATTCAGCTTACCCGCCCTATACTGCAACTTGAATGAAAAAGTGGAAAGGGCTGCGAGCCAACGATAACTAGTAGCATCCAATCTTGCAGTGGTAAGAACATGAGTAAGAGGGTTGCTATCAGTGATGACAGTGAATTGACTGCCATAAAGATAATCACTCAACTTTTCAGTTACCGCCCATTTAAGGGCAAGAAATTCAAGTTTGTGAGCGGGATATCTAGACTCACTGTGTGACAGCCCCCTACTCGCAAATGCAATGGCACGCATTTGCCCACCTTGCTCCTGATACAGTGCAGCCCCCAAACCTTTAGTGGCATCCGTATGGAGGAAATAGGGGAGTCTGGGGTCTGCAAAACCCAGGACGGGTGCAGTAGTTAACTTTTCGATAATGGACTGAAAAGCTGCTTCACAAAGAGGAGTCCAACGGTCCCCAAAGGGGTCCTTAGGATAGTAGTATGGACCCTTTTTGTCAGTCTTTTTACCACCTTTCCTTAATGGTGGATAACCTGAGGTAAGATCATTGAGCGGCTTCACGATCCTTGAATAATCTTTAATAAACCGGCGATAGTAGCCGGAGAAACCCAAAAATGACCTCAGTTCTTTAAGGTTCTTAGGACTCGGCCAGGTTTTTAAGGCTTGTATCTTTTCGGGGTCAGTCTCCACTCCACGCTCTGAGACAATATGACCTAGATAGCGAACGGAGGTTTGACAAAATTTACATTTCTCCAGAGACAGTTTCAGTCCGTACTCTTTGAGGTGAGATAGAACATTTAACAGACGTCTCTCATGCTCCTCTAGAGTGTCCGAGAATATTATCAGGTCATCCAAAAAGACCAGTACTTCCCTCAGATTAATGTCCCCCATACACTTCTCCATCAATCTTTGAAAAGTACTAGGTGCATTGGTCACACCTTGGGGCATACGATTGAATTCCCAAAACCCCAATGGGCAGACAAAGGCAGTTTTGGGTTTATCCGACTCCTCAACTCCTATCTGATAGTATCCTGACTTCAAATCAAGCACAGAAAACCATCGGGATCCCGTCAGAGCTGAGAAAGTCTCCTCCAGATTGGGCAGTGCATACGCATCTTTCACAGTCTGAAGGTTTAACTTTCTATAATCTATACACAGCCGCACATCTCCATTCTTCTTTCTCACCACCACTATTGGTGAAGAGAAGGGTGACTGGGACTCTCGAATGACTCCACTGGCAAGGAGATCACGCAGATGCTTGCGGACGGCCTCAACATCTTGTGGGTGGATTGGCCATGCTCTGTGCTTAAAAGGAGTTTCATTATTCAACTGTATGTGATGTTTCACCTTTTTAGTGTGACCAAAGTCTAAGTCGTGCTGGCTGAAAACCTCTGGCATTTCTCTGAGTTGTTTAGTGATACGGTCCTTCCACTTTTGTGGTAATGGGGACTCACCAAAATTTAGGGTGAAATCAAGTTCCTTCACAGGTAAAGGCTCATCATCTGAAAGTGAGTTTGGTGGAGTGAGCAAAGACTCGACCACATGGAGCTCCGCTACTGTACACCTTGGTGGGATAGCTATATCATGTTCAGTTTCATTTGGAAGCACTACTGGTAAATGGTAAGGTGGTGCTTTTGGAAGAGTAAGTAGGCATCGTTTAACAAACAATCCACCAGGCAAAGATGAGTTAGATGGATGCTCCACCACCACACACTTGTCAACCCCAGAGGGCACTGTGACGGAACCTTCCACAACTACAGTCTGTCCTGCAGCCATGACCTCAGGTACTTTGCCATTCAATCGTACATAGCCAAGAACACCACTCGTGTTTTGTTTCCGCCTTGTCTCCAGTGTGCTCAGAACCACTCTGTAACCGAACGAAGATGGTTGGTAAGTTGGGGAATTTGATTTCAAATTCTGCTCATAAAGAACATCCAATGTGTTTGTGCCTATTAAAACCATAGACTGATTGTGGGGTTTCACATCAGGGACTACTAAAGCTATGGTAGGCACCTGAACACTCACTCCCAGGAACTCCTCAGGAAACGTAATGTCTACTTTTATGTACCCATCGTATGGAACTGAAAGACCATTGGCTCCTTCTACTTCCAAGATGTCATTGATGGAGTTAATAGGGTACCCTGAGAGATGCTGCTCATAAAAGGACTTGGGTACTGTTGTAACTTGTGACCCAGTGTCCAATAAACAATGACATTTTTCACCTGCTATGCTGATTTCTGCAATGCATCTTGCACCAACTAAGCCCTTTGGCAGACTAGAGCTTGACTTTCTAGAAGATGTACATTTGTTTGAGACTTGTTTTGCAGTGGGACAGTTTGATTCTGACTCAGCCCTCGTCTGTCCCACAACAAGGGCTGACTTTAGTTTAAATCAGGGTTGAGGCTGGGGTTCTGAGAGTCCCACAGAAGCTGCTTTTCCCTTAGGAGTTTTCGCTTTGTGGTCACAAGTGCAGGGTTAGGCTCAGAAGTGCAGGAAAATGCAACGTGGCCGTCCTCACCACAGGTAAAACAGTACCATGGTCTTGGTCTTCCTGTTGATTTTTTATTAACTGGAGTCACACTCTCAGTACCAGCCGTTCCCGACTTCTTCTTGTCCTGTTTGTGTACTGCTTCTGGCAGTGGGGATTTCTTCTGGATCTTAGGTTTGGTCGTAAGATTGGCTAGTTGACTTTGGAGCTTAGCTATCTGTTTCTTGAGCTCCTGCGTTTCAGTTGCAAGTGAAGCCATGTTTGAAGCTTCTTTTTGCTCCAATTCAGCAGAGACCCACGTTCTTTGAGAATGCATCAGAGCTCTCTGCTTAGAAGACCCAAGATGTTGCTTCATACGATTGACTTTCGCTGTATGTTTGTCTTCTTCTGTACGTAACATTAACAGAAGCTGTGCAAAGGAAGGAGGACGGTTGCGCTTTTGTTCGAGCTGCAGTTCAGTAATCAAATCATTATCCCAGCAGCCCCTACAAAACTGCTTGAGAAGATGTTGGTCTGCCTCTTCTGGAGAAATGCCACCTCTTTTGATAGTCATCCTCAAAGCTGTCTGCAATCTATAAAGGTAAGCGGATGGTTTCTCACCAGCGTCTTGCAGAGTATTCATAAATCTTGCGAGGAGTTCATCGCCGTCCTCTACAACACCAAAAGCCGAATCCAGCAACTGAAGGTAAGCTGAGGATTGAGCTTCAGGGCTTAGATGCTTTATAACATCTACTGCGGGTGGCAAAAGGCTGTCCACTATCTTCCTGGACACATGCAAATCAGATAAGCCAGGGTCCTTCAAGATAAGCTCAACACTGGAGCGCCAAGTATCATAATCAACTTCATTTCCAGGTCTAGGACATTTACCGGAGAAAACCCTGAGCCGTGATTGTACAGGCCCTTGAGCAGCCACTTCACCACTCCTCACAACATGTTCAACGATGAGTTTCTGGACTTCAGGGTGATTGAACACCTGCTGAGAAGTATAGAGAGGTGGAACATTTGATTTGACAGGTGTGTGCTGTGACAGCGATTCATCTACCTGACTTGGCTTAACAGCTGCTGCGCCAACATTCTCGCCAGGAAGCGCTTGGGGTGGCTGCTCATCTGGATCGTCATCTCCAGCCTCAAGATCAGAGGACACTGATGTGAGTTCGGCACTCATTTGAGATAGCATCTGGCTCAAAACTGCTTCGAAATTGGTTCCACTCAATTTTGCAATTTCTTTCAATCCTTCTAGGTAGGATTTAGTGACACTACTGCCCAATTGCTGCGTAAAGACGCTAGACAATGCCTTCACTTGGTAATTGATGCCTGGATCACTGGATAGTTGGTGAGTATAAGGCAGCTGTGGTTCTAGAGATTGCAAGGCTTGACCACTGTTATATTCAATTATAGTGCTCTGGTAAAACTCTGACTTTTTGTCACTGATGAAAAGCGTTCTGGCAAAAGAACCATACTTTTTCAGGATGTCAATTAATTCCTCATCACACTCTGTGTTAGTCAAGCCACTAACTATCACAGAATTCAGAACTTTAATGCCCTCTGCCTCAATTATATCCATAGTTTTTTTTTTTTTAATTGTGACTATTAATACTCAACAACAGCGCCACCTCCTGGCTGGCTCGCCGCAATGTAACACCTCTGTAACAGGGTAGTTCTCTCTCTGATGGACCAGGCGATTAACCTCAGAAGAACAAGGCACGTGATGGGAGGCGGCGGTGGTGCTGAGTAAATATCAGAGGCAATCGGTAGGTTAACCACAATTTAAATTTTACTGTAAATAGTTTAGGGTTTGTTTCTTTTTTTCTTCAGTAAGTACTTTTTTCAAAACATAAAACAACAATAAAACACAGAAAACACAATAACCGTACCCTTGGGTGCACCCGCTAATTAACTATACATTACACAATAAATCACCTTCACAATCAATCAAATTAAATGACCACAGTTAGTGATAACCAACGGGTAACTGCAGTATGCAACTGGTATGCAAATTAGTCTTTCAAAGTCAGATGTCAATCTGAATAACAGATCTGATCAGTCTTTTCCTTTAACTGGAACTGGTGTCTCTCAAATGTTTAGTTCCCAAGGAGAAAAATAGTATCAGTCACTGGAAGCAAAATTCTCTTACTTG
>NW_015507719.1:6682-13428 GCF_001515645.1 Sinocyclocheilus grahami | reverse complement strand
GACGGAACCTTCCACAACTACAGTCTGTCCTGCAGCCATGACCTCAGGTACTTTGCCATTCAATCGTACATAGCCAAGAACACCACTCGTGTTTTGTTTCCGCCTTGTCTCCAGTGTGCTCAGAACCACTCTGTAACCAAATAAAGATGGTTGGTAAGTTGGGGAATTTGATTTTAAATTCTGCTCATAGAGAACATCCAATGTGTTTGTGCCTATTAAAACCATAGACTGATTGTGGGGTTTCACATCAGGGACTACAAAAGCTATGGTAGGCACCTGAACACTCACTCCCAGGAACTCCTCAGGAAACGTAATGTCTACTTTTATGTAACCCTCGTATGGAACTGAAAGACCATTGGCTCCTTCTACTTCCAAGATGTCATTGATGGAGTTTATAGGGTACACTGAGAGATGCTGCTCATAAAAGGACTTGGGTACTGTTGTAACTTGTGACCCAGTGTCCAATAAACAATGACATTTTTCACCTGCTATGCTGATTTCTGCAATGCATCTTGCACCAACTAAGCCCTTTGGCAGACTAGAGCTTGACTTTCTAGAAGATGTACATTTGTTTGAGACTTGTTTTGCAGTGGGACAGTTTGATTCTGACTCAGCCCTCGTCTGTCCCACAACAAGGGCTGACTTTAGTTTAAATCAGGGTTGAGGCTGGGGTTCTGAGAGTCCCACAGAAGCTGCTTTTCCCTTAGGAGTTTTCGCTTTGTGGTCACAAGTGCAGGGTTAGGCTCAGAAGTGCAGGAAGATGCAACGTGGCCGTCCTCACCACAGGTAAAACAGTACCATGGTCTTGGTCTGCCTGTTGATTTTTTTATTAACTGGAGTCACACTCTCAGTACCAGCCGTTCCCGCCGCCTTCTTGTCCTGTTTTTGTACTACTTCTGGCAGTGGGGATTTCTTCTGGATCTTAGGTTTGGTCGTAAGATTGGCTAGTTGACTTTGGAGCTTAGCTATCTGTTTCTTGAGCTCCTGCGTTTCAGTTGCAAGTGAAGCCATGTTTGAAGCTTCTTTTTGCTCCAATTCAGCAGAGACCCACGTTCTTTGAGAATGCATCAGAGCTCTCTGCTTAGAAGACCCAAGATGTTGCTTCATACGATTGACTTTCGCTGTATGTTTGTCTTCTTCTGTACGTAGCATTAACAGAAGCTGTGCAAAGGAAGGAGGACGGTTGCGCTTTTGCTCAAGCTGCAGTTCAGTAATCAAATCATTATCCCAGCACCCAACAAAACTGCTTGAGAAGATGTCTGTCTGCCTCTTCTGGAGAAATGCCACCTCTTTTGATAGTCATCCTCAAAGCTGTCTGCAATCTATAAAGGTAAGCGGATGGTTTCTCACCAGCGTCTTGCAGAGTATTCATAAATCTTGCGAGGAGTTCATCGCCGTCCTCTACAACACCAAAAGCCGAATCCAGCAACTGAAGGTAAGCTGAGGATGGAGCTTCAGGGCTTAGATGATTTATAACATCTACTGCGGGTGGCAAAAGACTGTCCACTATCTTCCTGGACACATGCAAATCAGATAAGCCAGGGTCCTTCAAGATAAGCTCAACACTGGAGCGCCAAGTATCATAATCAACTTCACTTCCAGGTCTAGGACATTTACCGGAGAATACCCTGAGCCGTGATTGTACAGGCCCTTGAGCAGCCAATTCACCACTCCTCACAACATGTTCAACGATGAGTTTCTGGACTTCAGGGTGATTGAACACCTGCTGAGAAGTATAGAGAGGTCGAGCATTTGATTTGATAGGTGTGTGCTGTGACAGCGATTCATCTACCTGACTTGGCTTAACAGCTGCTGCGCCAACATTCTCGCCAGGAAGCGCTTGGGGTGGCTGCTCATCTGGATCGTCATCTCCAGCCTCAAGATCAGAGGACACTGATGTGAGTTCGGTACTCATTTGAGATAGCATCTGGCTCAAAACTGCTTCGAAATTGGTTCCACTCAATTTAGCAATTTCTTTCAATCCTTCTAGGTAGGATTTAGTGACACTACTGCCCAATTGATGCATAAAGACGCTAGACAATGCCTTCACTTGGTAATTGATGCCTGGATCACTGGATAGTTGGTGAGTATAAGGCAGCTGTGGTTCTAGAGATTGCAAGGCTTGACCACTGTTATATTCAATTATAGTGCTCTGGTAAAACTCTGACTTTTTGTCACTGATGAAAAGCGTTCTGGCAAAAGAACCATACTTTTTCAGGATGTCAATTAATTCCTCATCACACTCTGTGTTAGTCAAGCCACTAACTATCACAGAATTCAGAACTTTAATGCCCTCTGCCTCAATTATATCCATAGTTTTTTTTTTTTTAATTGTGACTATTAATACTCAACAACAGCGCCACCTCCTGGCTGGCTCGCCGCAATGTAACACCTCTGTAACAGGGTAGTTCTCTCTCTGATGGACCAGGCGATTAACCTCAGAAGAACAAGGCACGTGATGGGAGGCGGCGGTGGTGCTGAGTAAATATCAGAGGCAATCGGTAGGTTAACCACAATTTAAATTTTACTGTAAATAGTTTAGGGTTTGTTTCTTTTTTTCTTCAGTAAGTACTTTTTTCAAAACATAAAACAACAATAAAACACAGAAAACACAATAACCGTACCCTTGGGTGCACCCGCTAATTAACTATACATTACACAATAAATCACCTTCACAATCAATCAAATTAAATGACCACAGTTAGTGATAACCAACGGGTAACTGCAGTATGCAACTGGTATGCAAATTAGTCTTTCAAAGTCAGATGTCAATCTGAATAACAGATCTGATCAGTCTTTTCCTTTAACTGGAACTGGTGTCTCTCAAATGTTTAGTTCCCAAGGAGAAAAATAGTATCAGTCACTGGAAGCAAAATTCTCTTACTTGATAAAAGAAAATTATAATGAAAAACTGTCCTTTATTCCAGGTCCGTGATCCTTTCAGTCAAGGTGGGAGGCTCGCCATCAATTATGGAAATCCACATGAAAGTTCATCCTCACAAGGGAAAAAAAAACCTGGCCTGTCCATTCTCATCTGTTTGTTTTTCACGAAAAATCGAAAAATCAAAATGGCGTCAGCAAACTGCAGAGACACGCACAGAACATGCGGCCTGACCCAATCAAACATGCAAGTTTTCAAGTTTTGTGGTGCAGGAGTAACACAACCACGCTGAATCATCTAATATCTTGTGTTTACGGGCTGTTTTGATCAGTTAATATGAAGCTTGAATGAATTAAAGATCATATTTTTCTATTTTTACACTCTCTCGTCAGATCAGGTTTCTCTGTCGCTCTGTATCAGTCTACTAGCCTGCACACACTAAACACAGGCAAGTGGGCGGAGCCAACATCCTAACGCTCCGATTCGTTGCTTCTCATTTCTTAGTTTAATCCAAAAACACAAATATAAATATTTTTTATCAATCTATGTAGATTTTCATTCATATGAATGGTCATTATATTGAATTCAAACAATGATGTATATAATAATATTCATCACAGCAATCATTTAAGAGGGGTTACACTAGCCAGGTTTCTTTTGAACAGGAAGTATAAATTAGGAGGGGAACAGAGGCTTCAGGAGGGGACCAGGCCAAAACAACAAACAAAAGTTCAGTCTAACTAGGGAGTTTAAGTCCTTACTAAATCTCTCAAAGAAAAAGAAAATCAACAACAGAATTAAACAACAGAATGTATCCTCCCCCCCTGTCTAGCCACAAAACAGGAGGAAACTGGGGTTTATGAAAATGAAATGGCGCCCGCCTCCCTACAATTCCCAATCATAGCTTGCAACAAAAACAAACAATCAGATGAATAACAGATTTAGGGAAAATAATGGTTTATGGCCCTCTGTCACAACAGAGCCACCAGACTCTTAGCTTACATCTAGCAGGACTACGGAATTCACCAGAGAACAAGCAACTAGAGCATCAGCATTTTAAACCAAAGAGTTAAAATGTTAACAATCATGCAGGTCCCCAACAGATGCATCACAGTTTCGACAAACTGGACCGGGCAGGACACAGATCATGCTCTGGAGAAGGATTCTCCCTGGTTGAGAGTTGTGCTCTGCTTTTATGCTGCCTCCCTCCGCGTTGGTAAGCAGGTACAGCTGGGGGAGCAATCAGGCCACCTGCCAGAGAGGAGAGGGGGAGGTGCCAGAGGAGAGCAGGAGACACGCACATAACAACAGAAGGAAACAAAGCCCAGATACCTGACCTCCACACGCCCAACCGCACACTTTTTCGGGTTGGCCGTTAGTCCAGCCCCTCTCAGCGATCTCAGGACAGCCCGCAGATCCTGCATATGACGCTGCCAGTCGTTACTATAGATGATAATGTCATCTAAATAGGCAGCGGCATATGCAGTCTGCGGTCGGAGTATCCGGTCCATGAGCCGCTGAAAGGTGGCCGGAGCCCCGAACAACCCAAAAGGAAGAGTAACAAATTGGTGTAATCCAAACGGCATTGTGAAAGCGGTCTTTTCTTTGGATATAGGTGATAAGGGGATCTGCCAATATCCTTTTGTTAAATCCAGTGTCGAGTAAAATCGAACAGATCCCAGACGATCAAGCAATTTGTCAACCCGCGGCATTGGACACGCGTCGAATTTCGACACAGCTTTCACCTTGCGATAATCCACACAGAATCGGACCGAACCGTCCGTTTTAGGCACTAAAACTATCGGGCTCGCCCAATCACTGTTGGATTCCTCTATTACTTACATATCTAGCATCGCCTCTAATTCAGTCTGAACTACTTTTTTTGTGTTCAGGCAAACGATACAGCCGGCTGCGCACTACCACGCCCGGCTCAATCTCAATGTGGTGCTGAATGAGGTTTGTGCGACCAGGCAGGGGCGAGAACACATCTGCAAATTCTGCTTGCAACTTGGCCACATCAGTTAGTTGTGAGGGCGAGAGGTGATCTCCTCCTGGGGCCAGAGCGAGAGATAGATTTTTAGTGTTCACTTCTGGCCCGAGATCTTCCTCTCCACTCACCGCCATCGCCAACATTACTGACTCTGCCTCGCTCCACTTTTTAAGGAGATTGAGATGGTCAATTTGATGTGCCCCGCTCCTGTCTGATCATACTACCTCATAATTGAGATCTCCAACTCGTCGTGTGACCTCAAAGGGTCCTTGCCACTTGGCGAGTAATTTGGAACTAGAAGTTGGGAGCAATACAAGTACTTTCTCTCCCAGTGCAAATTCACGTAATCTGGTTCCCCTGTTATACAACCGGCTTTGTCTGCCCTCAGCCTGTAACAAATTCTCCATAGAGAGCCGCCCCAAAGTGTGGAGTTTTGTTCTCAGGTCCAGTACATATTGAATTTCATTTTTACTGTCCATCCTCCCAAATTTCTCTTAGAACATCCAACACCCCATGGGACTGACGTCTGTAGAGAAGCTCGAAGGGGGAAAACCCCGTGGAGGCTTGGGGGACCTCACGCACGGCAAACAAGAGGGGTTCCAGCCATTTGTCCCAATTTTTGGCGTCTTCGTAAACGAACTTCCGAATCATGATTTTTAATGTGCGATTAAATCGTTCGACCAGACCGTCTGTTTGTGGGTGATAAACGCTGGTACGAATCGATTTAATGCCCAATAGTTCATAAAGTTCGCGGAGAGTCTGTGACATAAACGCCGTGCCTTGATCGGTGAGAATCTCTTTTGGGATTCCCACCCGGGAGATTAGATGAAACAGTGCATCCGCTACACTTTTCGCGGAAATGCTGCGGAGCACCACTGCCTCTGGGTATCGTGTTGCATAATCCACTAGGACTAATGCAAAGCGATGCCCACGTGCAGATCGTTCTAATGGCCCGATGAGGTCCATGCCAATTCTTTCGAAGGGGACCTGCAAAAGAGGGAAAGGGCACAATGGTGTTTTTGGGGTGGCTGGTGGGTTCACCAGCTGACATTCACGACAAGACGCGCACCACCTGCGCACGTTCTCATGAATGCCCGGCCAGAAAAATTGGGTCATTAGACGATTAAGTGTTGCTGCTTGACCCAAATGTCCGGCCATCGGATTACAGTGAGCCGCCTGGAAAAGCATTTCCCGACGGATTTTTGGTACTAACAACGGAGTTGTATCTTGTTTTGACTGATTGTCTTGGGTCACTCAATACAACCTGTCTTTTAAAATAGCAAAATAAGGATAGGAGAGTGGTCGAGTCGGTTGGAGAAGCTGCCCGTCGATGGAACGGACCTGTTCAAAAGCATTTTTGAGCGTTCCATCCTGAGACTGTTCCAGGGGAAAATCTTCACACTCTGTGAGGTTTCTCCTCTCAACAGCGCTCTGTTCCCCTGTCTCAGTTCCCATTGGTCCCGGCTCAGCTTCTCCTACCTGTGCGACCGCCCCCCTTCCCCGCTCTCCTTTCCCCCAAGAGACATCCACACATAAATGCGCCAATAATACACTAAAATCTGGCCAATCTGTTCCCAAAATTAATGGATATCTGAGGTGCGGGCTAACTGCAATGCTGGTCGACCCCGCCCCCCCTGGGCAGCACCCTCGGGGCAGCTATTGGTTCCGTCCCTGGACCACTCCTCCACCGGGGTGGGGCTCGTGGGGGGAGATTCCCTCTGGACCTGGGAAAAGGGACCGGTTTGGAGGGAGAAAACACAGGGGAAGGGAGAGAGAGTGACAGATGGCAGTGGTTTGCCGACCCCGGGGCATGCCACCATCTGGTCCTCCGCCAGTTGGATGGCCTGTTTCAGCAATGTCGGGCGGTGGCACTGG
>NW_015507719.1:2737-4500 GCF_001515645.1 Sinocyclocheilus grahami | reverse complement strand
GCTTCCTTTTTAGTGAGGTCAGTCAGCGGGCTGGTGAGGTCCGAATACTTAGGTACAAACCTTCTATACTATCCCGCCAGCCCCAGGAACTGCCTCACATCCTTTTTGGTCTTGGGTCTCGGACAGGTCGCAACTGCTGCCGTCTTACTAATTTGGGGACCCAAGTGGAAACCCAGATACCTGACCTCCACACGCCCAATCGCACACTTCTTCGGGTTAGCCGTTAGCCCGGCCCCTCTCAGCACTCGCAGGACAGCCCGCAGATGCGCCATATGACGTTGCCAATCCTGACTGTAGATGATGATGTCATCCAGATAGGCAGCGGCATAGGCAGTATACGGTTGGAGGATTCTGTCCATGAGATGCTGAAAAGTGGCCAGTGCCCCGAACAACCCGAAAGGAAGCGTAACAAATTGGTGTAATCCAAACAGCGTTGTGAAAGCGGTCTTTTTTTTGGATATAGGTGATAAGGGGATCTGCCAATATCCTTTTGTTAAATTCAGTGTCGAGTAAAATAGAGCAGATCCCAGCCGATCAAGCAATTGGTCAACCCGCGGCATTGGATACGTGTCAAATTTCGACAGCATTCACCTTGCGATAATCCACACAGAACCAGACCGAACCGTCCGTTTTAGGCACTAAAACTATCGGGCTCGCCCAATCACTGTTTGATTCCTCTATTACTTACATATCTAGCATCGCCTCTAATTCAGTCTGAACTACTTTTTTTGTGTTCAGGCAAACGATACAGCCGGCTGCGCACTACCACGCCCGGCTCAATCTCAATGTGGTGCTGAATGAGGTTTGTGCGACCAGGCAGGGGCGAGAACACATCTGCAAATTCTGCTTGCAACTTGGCCACATCAGTTAGTTGTGAGGGCGAGAGGTGATCTCCTCCTGGGGCCAGAGCGAGAGATAGATTTTTAGTGTTCACTTCTGGCCCGAGATCTTCCTCTCCACTCACCGCCATCGCCAACATTACTGACTCTGCCTCGCTCCACTTTTTAAGGAGATTGAGATGGTCAATTTGATGTGCCCCGCTCCTGTCTGATCATACTACCTCATAATTGAGATCTCCAACTCGTCGTGTGACCTCAAAGGGTCCTTGCCACTTGGCGAGTAATTTGGAACTAGAAGTTGGGAGCAATACAAGTACTTTCTCTCCCAGTGCAAATTCACGTAATCTGGTTCCCCTGTTATACAACCGGCTTTGTCTGCCCTCAGCCTGTAACAAATTCTCCATAGAGAGCCGCCCCAAAGTGTGGAGTTTTGTTCTCAGGTCCAGTACATATTGAATTTCATTTTTACTGTCCATCCTCCCAAATTTCTCTTAGAACATCCAACACCCCATGGGACTGACGTCTGTAGAGAAGCTCGAAGGGGGAAAACCCCGAAACCCCCTTGGAGGCTTGGGGGACCTCACGCATGTCAAACAAGAGGGGATCCAGCCATCTGTCCCAATTTTTGGCATCTTCATGAACAAACTTTCGAATCATGGTTTTTAATGTGCGATTAAATCGTTCGACCAGACCGTCTGTTTGTGGGTGATAAACGCTGGTACGAATCGATTTAATGCCCAATAGTTCATAAAGTTCGCGGAGAGTCTGTGACATAAATGCCGTGCCTTGATCAGTGAGAATCTCTTTTGGGATTCCAACCCGGGAGATTAGATGAAACAGTGCATCCTCTACACTTTTCGCGGAAATGCTGCGGAGCAACACTGCCTCTGGGTATCGTGTTGCATAATCCACTAGGACTAATGC
>NW_015507719.1:817-2727 GCF_001515645.1 Sinocyclocheilus grahami | reverse complement strand
TATATAATAATATTCATCACAGCAATCATTTAAGAGGGGTTACACAATGATTTAAAATTTACTTTAAAGTAACACTTTTGGACCCACTTTATATTAAGTGTCCTTAACTACTGTGTACTTACATTTAAATTAATCATTTGATACGATGCACTTATTGTGTACATGTTTTTACATTGTACTTATATTTGAAAATACAGTCCTGTAATTACAACTGTAGTTCATTTCTGTAGTTACATCTGTAATTATACTGTTGACCTTATCTCTACCTCTTAAACCTACCCTTAGCACCAAATCTGCCCCTAACCTTACCTATATCCCACCTCAATAGCAGCGAAAGTGTTTTGTAATTCAACATGAACACAATAGGAACACTGTACCTAGCAAGTCATTATTTTATTATAAAGTATACAGCATTTAAAGACAACTAATATAAAGTGGGACCACTTTATTTATAGTTATATTATATTTATTATATATTTATTTATAATTGCTGATTGAAGATTGTTCAAAAAATCTTCTGTGTTCCATGAAATAGACAGAATATGGTGAAATAAGTGTAAGTTCATAATAAGTTTTCATTTTTTCTGTGAACAGTGGTAGAGAGAACAGTAATGATAATCTAAACTAATGTCCCTCATCATGGTTTGCTGATGGTCTGTTAAGTACACTCTGTTGTCGAGGCTCTTTCTGATGAGGCATACATTTCTCTCTGTACTGCAGGGTTGGCAAAATCAGCCAGCCGTGAATGCAGTGGACTGGAACGGAGGACAAACACCTCCTGTTTTGGCTAATAATTGAGTAACACAGACCTCTTTGTTCATACACTCAATAACAAAGTCAGATCTTTGTGAAATATCAAAATCTACATGAAATATGCCACCTGTATTGTGAATATACACACTATACGATACATGTGTGATTATAACATGATAGGTGAGAGGTTGAATAGAATTCCATTGGTTAAATCGGCAATAAAACATTTAGGTTGTTAGCAAGGTGTTTTATAGCCTCAGCCTCCAACAGACCATTCATCAATTATTTTATGCATTCTGCACACCAGATTCCAATTTGCAGTTGCAATTTGTTTTAATTTGCTGGTGTTTATTTAATCTGTGGGAGAGAACAGTCATTATTGCACACATTATACCAGTTCCAATTTTTTGAAGGGCTCTTAAAATGAACTGTTTTCTCTTTCTTTGCTTGTCATCTTTGACATTACAGCTCAGGATAGCTTGTGAAAGTCTTGGTTAACTAGCTGAGAATGCCCAGTTATTTTTCACATTAATATTGTTGTAGTCCAGAGATGTCATGTGATACAGACATGGATACACGGAGTCCAGCAGTATTTACTTTTTCTCTAATGTTGTACAAGTGGAACGTGATGGTTGGTGATATTTGTCCCGCCCCTCCTCCACTGGGATTGGACGACTGGGTTAAAAGTGACATTGATGAGTTCTGTGTTTTACCCAAAGTTGAGCATTTTTCAAATCTCGGCAACCAGAAAAAATGCCAAGCACACAGTGTGAAATAGATGCTCACCGCTTTGTCACGCTGCTGCCGTTTTTGCATTAGAAACACTACTGTGGCTAAAGAGCTTACACATACTGGTGGATTAACCATCACAGAAACAAATTATTTTGGTAATCACCAAGTTAGGTGTTTTTAAAATCGACAGAATAAGCCACTGTGGATGAGATGTTAGAGAGCTTGAAACATATGACCCAAGAACAGTGAAAAGATTTCCCCAGTTATCGCAATCATTTATAAATCTTGTCTGGATGTTTAAAGATACTGCAGGAGGGCCCGGTCATCATGTTTCATGGCCTCCCCAGGCCTGCCTCTCTGACGCCACTGTGTGTCTGCTGATACTCACGGGTAGCCCAGCTCCATGAAGTTATTCCAGATCTGTT
>NW_015507719.1:0-377 GCF_001515645.1 Sinocyclocheilus grahami | reverse complement strand
GCAAGGCACGACGCAAGTGTTTTTTGCTATTGAATAAAATATCAAAACAAATGTACTTTTATAAGCACAAAAAATGATTCAAGTTATTTAAAATGTACTTTAAAGTAAAACTTTTCATTTGGCAAGTGGACTTTTTAAAACTGTGTTAAAGTAAGTCATGAAAGTGTACTCTCTTTTTAATTACACTTAAGTGGCATTAAAATTATACTGTCTGCAAGTACAGTTCTTAAGTTAAGATTTCTACGTTTTAAAATTCAATACAATTAACCACACTTCTTTTTTCACAAGGGTGGTTTTGATTATATTACATGATCTAAAACAGTACACTAATGTTATGAGCAAGCACGGTTGCAATGATGAGGCAATTATGAGAGTGT
>NW_015507718.1:48678-50068 GCF_001515645.1 Sinocyclocheilus grahami | reverse complement strand
TCTGAAGTCTCGAGACAAACAGAGTGAGCTTCAGCGCAAGCTTGTGTTCTGTATCCTGCTAACTTACCACGGGGAAGAAAAAATATTTTCATTCATTAGGTCATTAGGTCTGACAGACTTAAGATATTTTAGCGGTAATGAGACCAAAAATAATTAAGACCCATCGAATCCGAATTTAAGACATTTTAAGACTTTTTAAGGACCCGCGGACACCCTGGTCAGCATTTCATTCATTATTTTTGTGGTGTAGTGGGCTAAACACTGAACTGGCAAGCAGAAGGTTGCTGGTTCGATCTCCGCAGTCGTCACCACCGCTGTGTCCTTCAGCAAGGCTCTTTACTCCAGGTGGCTGCTGGGGGATTGGGGTCCCTGTAATAAGAGCACTGTACGTCACTTCGGATAAAAGTGTCTGATAAATGTAAATGTGATTTTTGTAAATCCTTTTTTGTGTCTTGGGTACAAATGCTCAATAAAGCTGCTTATTTCTTAAAGGTACTACTTTTTCTTTTTGGGGGGTTTAAAGGGTTAGTTCATCCAAACATATAAATTCAGTCATTATTTACTCGCCTCACTGTTCAATCCTTGGGGTATTTTTTATTTTCCTGAACACAAAAGGTGATTTTGGTTAAGTTTGTCCTGCTGATTTCGGTTCATACAGTATCAGTCGATGGGAGACTGACTTTCAGAAGCTTCATGACATTATTTGATGATGCTTTTGAAGCTTCTGAAACTCTGGTTTCATTGACTGATGTTGTATGAACCGAAACCAGCAGAACAAACTTGACCAAACTCACATCCTCAGTGTCTTTTGGTGTTTCTCTAAATGCTCTCGCTGGCTCTGGGGTCACTGAGGATGAAGAGACCACAGCAGCATCTGGTCCAGATGAGACAGTAAGGGCAGGTGGAGTGATGGAGCGACTCATTCATGGCACTGGAGCATTTCCAGGATACTGCTTTGGACTCCTCCATCCTCACTGCTCACACCAGTCTGCAGCCATTTCAGATCCTACAAAAATGCACAAACACAATACAAAAGCAGTCATTTTAACAGCACAATGTCATTTGATTTCTGTATTAGAAGTAACGGAATGATCTTACTTTATATTTTTGTTTCAGGTTTTCCCACAAATTTCCGTCACCTTTCCTTGCAGGTCCTGCTCCACCACAGAAGATCTGCAGCAAATGCACAGAAATCAAGAATCAGAAAAGTGCTGTGATAACTCTGTTTGAAATTACAATAATTGAAATAAACTACAACTTAAGATTTAAACAGATGTTTTATTCATTTCTGTAGTACACTCACTCAAAGCCTTTGATGGCAGCATTCTGCTTTCATCCAGACAAGAGTCAAGTTTCCTCTGAGATTTGTGTGCTCAAAAGTATTAATAGT
>NW_015507718.1:47331-47638 GCF_001515645.1 Sinocyclocheilus grahami | reverse complement strand
TGTTCGATTATGACGCATCCTCTTCTTCTTTATGATGTATCCTCTCGCGTGGCCTCCTGGGATAGAAAAGTAACCATCGACGAGCGCTCAAGAAGCTGGGCAGAAGCAGTAGGACATCCGGGAACTTCTCGCCTACTCTTTTGTGAATACTGAGGATTCGGATATACTTATTCGCTCGGCTACTGCTTTTCCCCTACTATATAGTAGAGAAGTAGGCGGTTTCGGATGCACTTTAAGTAGACGCGTGTCCGAATCTCGCGAGAATTAGTACATCACCCAGGTAATTCTCGACTACTCTTTTGTGAAT
>NW_015507718.1:36776-43452 GCF_001515645.1 Sinocyclocheilus grahami | reverse complement strand
AGAATTAGTACGTCCCCAGGTAATTCTCGCCTACTCTTTTATGAATACTAATGACTCGGACATACTTATTCGCTCGCCTTCTGCTTTTCGCCTACTATATAGTAGAGAAGTAGGCGGTTTCGGACGCACTTTAAGTAGATGCGTCTCCGAATCTCGCGAGAATTAGTACGTCCCCAGGTAATTCTCGCCTACTCTTTTATGAATACTAACGACTCGGACATACTTATTCACTCGGCTACTGCTTTTCGCCTACTATATAGTAGAGAAGTAGGCGGTTTCGGACGCAGCCCCTGTCTTCATCTCGCTGCATTACCGAACAAAATGGGTTACTGAGCAACAGCATTTTAGAGGTGTTTTTTAGTTTGCCCAAAATTAACTGGAGACGCCGTCCGAGGCCACAAGGACCTGGTGGCACCCTAACAGTAGAGTAAGTATCATGTGTAGTGTGATTACATGTAGTACAAATATATATATTTAAAAGTTATTCACTACACACATTTCTTTTATTTTACAGTCTATACAGGCTGGATACAGGTTAGTTCTGGAATAGATGCTGAAAGGAGAGAGATTGGGAAGACGAAACAGGAGGGTTCTTCCATCCTGTGTTGTCAGTGCCATCAGACAGTCATACCCTTCTCCATCAGGACATTATGTGGGCTTCAGAGAAGCAGAAGAAGCTTTTGGTTTTTTGTAGGTATATTAATTGGAATTAGAATTACAATGTTACATTTTTGATAAACATTATAATTTGTTGTGGCTTGGGCAGTATTAGTTACTTACTGTAATTACTGTAGTTTTGTTACTTTCATATTCAGTGTTGTTTGTTGTTGTATATACATCAACACTTCATACTTGACGTCCCACGAACGTTTATTTGAAAGAATAAAACAGATTTGAAATAACTACAGTCGTTGATGTGTAATTGCAACTGATGTAGGGTACCATCAGTAAGGACCATATATTCACACTAACACAAGAAATAGTTTTTTTTTTTTTTACCAACGGTGTATTCTGTTGTTACCTCAATAAGAAAAAATGAGAAAAACTATAAAACAACATGAGTAATAATAGTAATTGTACATTAGACTCATAACATTTTTTAAAGTAAATTAATGTCCAAATCTTGATAAGCACTTTGCAATTACTTCTTGCTTGTCAGGCCTTGGATTTAGGGCTATGTTCTGTGGCAATGGGCGATGAGTCAAATGAGAAGAACTGTCCTGGTTAACAACGTTGGTGTCCAGCCGCCGCTGTAGAACTTTCTCAACCAGAGTCTCTCTGAATTTTTGAGTGGTTTGTTCAAAAATCGCTTTGGCTAACCATTCTTTGGTATGTTTCGGGAAAACCACATTGTACCGAGGTACACCTATAATAAAAGAAAAAAGATGAAACATAACAGAATAAATTATACAAATTGTATTGATTACATTACTATAACAGAACATTTCCATTTGATTCTCAACTTTATGAACTCAGATCTATTGTCATCACCCTACATATTAAGCACAGTATGTTGTTTCCCACTTATCAGTAGTGGTTGTGGTTTGCTGACGACCTACATTTTCATTGTGGTCAAGGATAGCTAGTTGTGTTCTTGCAACCATGGACGCATAATGAAAATACAGGTTCTTTGAGCAGTACTTCAGTAGGACAGAATGAAACACCTCCAGTTGTCCTAAAAATAAAAGAAAAATTTGTATCCGGTGTACCTACATGAACATGTGTATGTACATTAGTATGTGTATATAACTATCTTACCAGTGTGTTTGAAAAGAGCCATTTGCCTCAAATCCTTTAGAAGTCCTTTTTTCCAGGACAAGACTCTGTAGCGTGTGGAAGGCACGTGAGTTTTTTCCAAGTTTTTTTTCTTTGTTGCTGTTCCCGGATTGAGATCATTGTGTCCACATTTTTTCGGCTTTCCTTCTTCAATCCAACTGTGCACACCTGTAATGTGAAAAAGAATGGACTTCCAATTCGCGATCAGTTCTGTATAAATGCATGAATACGCAAAAAAGTAATTATAATAATAATGTATGAATTATAAACAGAAAAATAGATGTTTGTGGTCCAGCAACCCCAATATTTAAAACATTACAAGAACACAATTTAGCTCCCTATAAAGAACAAAGTTCATAACAAACAAACCATAGTAATAGATTTTTTTTTTTACAAAAAATGCAGACTGTCCTGTTGTGGTTCAGGGACTCATTTATAACATTAGTACAGTATAAAGGCTATTATGTCTACGTAACGCCCCCAAAAAAGATAACAAGTGTGTGTGTATATATTAAGAAATTAAAGTTAATATTAAAACATTAAAGAACTTACGTCAGGGTCACCTCCATAAGTTGCAGAGCAATACCATAGATGGTTGCAAATACTTCATATACATGGCTGCAGCTCTCGATTGTCCTTGTATCTTGACATGGAGCACAACTTTTTGGAAAGTCCTGAAAAACCATAATTTTAATTATCAAACAATGAAGAAGGAGTGGCAATATAGTGCATACCAAGGTTAATTTAGTACTTCACGGTTTATTGTAGCAATTTTTTGATCCATGCAAACTACACATTGTATATTCCTACATAGGAATAAATAAGCTTTGAACTATGCTGCTTTTTGGATAATTCATGATTAATATCTCTCTCTCTCTCTCTCTCTCTCTCTATATATATATACACATATAGTAGTATTAAATTGTTGTGAGACAGTTACCTTTGACTACATGCCAAGTAGTCTTTCTAATTAGATTAGATTAGTCAGCACATCTATTTTGATTCCTTGCTCTTGTAGTGAGTTCACAGCCCTCTTGAAACCTACTGGCTCCATGGCCACAGAACTAGATGCTTCTGTAACCTGAAATGCAATACCATGCTAGATAAACAAGGTGTGTGTGTATTGTAGTTGATGTTCAAAATAACCAACATATTTTATTAAGTATTATTAAAAGCATTTTATATCGATCATAACATTGCAAAAACTGCCAGTAATGTTACTGTACTTCACTTTAAAATACTGAACACTTACTAAGGTTACTTATAATTAATAACATACGGGATGTAGAATTATGTCATGTAAACTGACCTGCACCAACTCAAAGTGAGCAATCTTGTCTGTCGTGTCATCCATTAAACTGTAAATGTTGTATTTCGCCGAAAATCCAGGGCTAAAAGAAGCACAAGTACAAAACATTTCAGTATTGTTAGAGTACACACTTCACTGTGTGGAGTTCAGTTTGCAAATGCAAGTCATTAATTGCTGCCTTCTGTTGTTCTTGATATTCTTCATTAACAACTGGAATAAGGTAGGAAGACTGAATGTCATGATAAGTGGTTTTATGGGGTATTTGAAGGTTGAGCAAAGTGGCCCAATCAGCGATGTCTGTATATGTTGCTCCAGTGAATAGTGTGCATGCAGAAACAAGAAGATTATTAGCGGGCATTCCCCTAACATCAGTGCATGAACTCCACTTTCCCTTGTGGTTTTTTTCACATTCTCAGTGAACACGGAGAACACTTCCCACAGTTGCTTTTCTGGTCTTTGTTATTACTGATCCACATTCTTGACATCTCCATGACATTGGGCTCGTTGACAATCCATTTTATCTGTTTCCAATGCATTTCACATTCCTCATCTTCTGTGCTTGGGGCAGATGTTGAGGTTGAACTCAGTGGCTGAAAACTAAGATCTTTCTTGTCCGATGGAGGATCTATGGAAAGCATGCTAACATCAAGCTCCAAACTTTCTTCAAATTGCTCTTCTGCCTGTTCTGGTTGATTATACACAGGAGATTGTGAAATTACATGGATTAAATTTGGTTTATAATATAACTGAATATAAATTCGTAATGTAAATAGTAGATTTAATACATTTATTACAGTATATCTGTGCATTTTTAAGGATACATCACCACCAAATTATTAATTTATTTCAAATGTATAACACAAAAGCATAATTGACCATAATTTCACTTTGTTAACTGGTCACAAATGATGGTACTTACAGACTGGTGGGAGTGTATTGCAAGGAGGGCATAATATGTCCCAGATGTTGAGGGTTTTGTCCTCTTTCCAACACTTTCAGGACTTGTGAGCATTAAACAAAGTTTAGACTGAGCATCTGCAAACTGTCTCATGGTAGTTCCTGGACCAGAGTCCTGATGCTTTGCTGGTGTTGACTGTGGAACATTAGCCAAAAACACTCCTGCTCCCTGGACCTCCAGCTCAGCGTCATTGTCTTTTGCTAGGGGCTCTAGATTTCCACGAGACGGATACTTAGTAGTAAAAAAATACATTTTAACACGTCTTTAGTAATAGGAAGACATTAGTAATAAATAAACATTCACACGTTATGAAACACATTAACGAGAAAAAAACGTTAATGCATCTAATATAGTAAAAAAAAAACATACATACCTCTGTTTGCTGTAAAAACGTATTGGGCACAGCCGACGCTTTCAGAAAACGGCGATTTCTTTGCTGGGAGGGTTTGAAATCATCGTCGAAAAAATGATCACTGCACACTCTCTTAATCAGAGTTTCTTCTTAGGTAATAGTAGTTAATAGTGCTAATAATGCGTTACTCATGTGTTCATGTGTAGTTATTAATTAATGATGAAACAAGTATTCTAAAGTGTTACCGATGCTTTTTCAAAATGTAGATGTTCCTTTGAAGCCGAGAGAAGTTTTGTTGCAGGATACAAAATTGCACTCGACTCTGGTGTTACGTCCTTTTCCACATTTGCAAGTAAAATTGTCGGTAACACTTTATATTATCTTTCATTAATAAATCATTAATAGATATTACATAATGCTTAGCAGATCATTAGTTAATATAAATTTGCGTAGCTAGAAATATGAGATAACGTGCTTGTTAATGTTACATAATGATTAACAGATGCTTACAAATATCATTCAACTTTCAATTCATATGATTTTGCAATTTAAAAAAAAAATCTACAAATGATTTAGACAGATGGTTTACAATGATTAAAATCATTAATAAATCATAAACATTATATAATGTTTAATGGATCATTAATTAATATATATATATATACACAAACTCGATTCCAAAAAAGTTGGGACACTGTACAAATTGTGAATAAAAACAGAAATTGACTTAATAAGTTGCAAATTGGTCCTCCAGCTGTTCCTTATATGTACATGTAACTTTTCCGGCCTCTTATTGCTACCTATCCCAACTTTTTTGGAATGTGTAGCTCTCATGAAATCCAAAATGAGCCAATATTTGGCATGACATTTCAAAATGTCTCACTTTCAACATTTGATATATTTTATTCACAATAGAATATAGATAACATAAGTTTATGAGATTTGTAAATTATTCCATTCCTTTTTTACTCACAATTTGTACAGTGTCCCAACTTTTTTGGAATTGGGTTTGTATATATAAATATATATATATATATATATATATATATATATGCAGTACATATATTTAAATAGATAACATGCTTTTTAATGTTTAAACTTAATAAAGATTACATAATAATTAACTGATTATTTAATGTAAATAAAATGCCAACAAATCTCTTTAATCTATATGTATTACCTAATGCACTTTTTTACATTTACAAAAAAAAAAGTTTAATTAGTAATTTTATGCACTTCACAGTTCACTATTTAGGTTAACATATTATTCAATGTCTCGTAACTGTTGTCACGATCTCTAGCTGGAGTGCCCACAAGCTCCACTAGAGGGTACTCATCTCATACCTTTGCCGCTCAGTTTGGACTCCACTTCCCATAATCCTTTGCCCGGACTCAACAACACTCAGTACCAGTTCACAGCTGCCTCATATTAGTAGGACTATAAGAATAGCACTCACACACACACACTTGCATTGGTTTATGGGGACTCTCCATAGGCGTAATGGTTTTTATACTGTACAGACTGTATGTGCTATTGCTCTACACCAACCCTACCCCTAAACCTACCCCTCACAGGAGACTGCTGGCAATTTTAAATTTCATAAAACAGTTTTGTATGTTTTTTAAGCCTTTTGTTTTACGGGGACACAGGTAGTGTCCTCATAAACCATGTTTACATTGTAATACCCGTGTCATTATACACATTTGTGTCCTCATAAACCATATATGGGTCAATATCACTGTAGGGTGCCTTTTGGCGTCCTGTACATAACTCATTTGCCATGATAACTTAACATAAAAATGACTATGGAAGAGTGTGTTATATTAGGGTAAGTTTTTATATTAATAAGAAAAGCATTACTTGGCTCTTTAGATACATTTTCTAGATTGTTTTTAGTTTTGTGTAAGAGGATGCGTGTTATTTTGCTATGTGCCATGCACTGCTCAGTAAATTTGAATGATAGTAGAATATTTTATATATTATATAAAACATTTTGTTCTCCTATTAATATTTTGTTAAATAAGAGATTACTCAATTTGAGTGTATTGATCATTCGGTAATAAAAATGATATTTATATTTAATAAAAAATTTCAGCGGCTGAGGTGAGTAGGTTGGTGACTTTTTAATTGACAAATTTTCTTCGTCTGAGTTTGCTTACTTGCTTTGCCAAAGCTTAACATGTCCACCCTGTCGCCATAAAATATGCCAGATGTGATTAGAATACAGTATTTTCAAAATATATAAGTTCAAATTCTCTTCAACAACCAGACTGAATATTT
>NW_015507718.1:25012-36346 GCF_001515645.1 Sinocyclocheilus grahami | reverse complement strand
AATATTTAGCTAGTCACAGTTTGTTGTAAGCTAATATGCTAATTGAAGCTCACAATTGTCCACGATAGAGTGGACACACACATGACAGGGTGGACACAGCATTCATTTGCAGTTAATATTGCTAAACACTAAAATGAACACATTTCAGTGTGATGGAGGATGTAATTTTATTATTTATTATTATTATATTACTTTTTTGCAAAGTTGAATAAATGTTTCATTGTCATAGTTTGTCATGCTTTGTGTGTTCTGCTTTACGTGTCCACCCCGTCATGTGCTGGTCCACCCTGTCATCTTGATATTTTAAATATAATATATATAATATAATATATTATAATGATATTCTGTATGGCGTATCTTGTCAGTGTCTGCGCTTGCTTGGCCATTTGTTGTGGAGAAAATAAGGAAAGTGTGTTCAAGCGCCAGCAGAAAACTGTAAAGAAATAGTCTTTGAGAGAAGCAGTCTTTATCGGCGGAAGTTAAAAGCAGCTCGTAAGTGTTTAGCACAGTTGTCGTTGCTAGGAAACGCTTGTTTTGTGTGTAAGTTTACTAGCGGAAAATGAGCCAGAAAATGCCCCACACCCCGGATCAGTCACAGAAATAAAGACAGATCACAGCATTTCGACATGTAGGCTTATTGTAAAATAGACTAATATGTATATGGTGTAAATTTTTTAATGTTGTGTATAAACTATATTTATTTTTACTTATAAATGTTTTTATTAGTTTTAATTTTAAAGTCATAGTTAAATAAAAGTACTTAGATATTGCTTTTTTGACTTATTTACATATGTAACGAAGTAATCCAAAAGTAATCAGATTACATTACTTTTATATTGCGGCGCTTGGATTACGTTACTGAATACTTTTTTAATGAAGTCATTTGTAACTGTAACGGAGTACATTTTAAAAATAACCCTCCCAACCATGTGTGTATATATATATATATATTAGGGCTGTCAATCGATTACAGTTTTTAATCTGATTAATCACATCCTTTTTCTGTGATTAATCACGATTAATCGCACACTTCATGAAGCACTTGTAAGCATTTTAATTTACATAACATCTTGATTGATTAACAGACCATTATGTAATGTTTAATAAATGCATTAGTAAGCATTAACAAGCACATTATCTCATATATTTCTAACTATGTGAATATATATTATCTAATGATCTGTTAAGCATTATGTAATGTTTGTTAATGATTTATTAATGAAAGCTATTATAAAAAGTGTTACTAAGATGGTGTATTTGTTTTTAAATCTTTACATGGCACAGTTCATCCATAAATTGCCGACCCGATTCAGAAGCAGTGGAGATTTTTATGACCTCAGTCACAGAATTTCTCAGTTGTTCCGAGGATGAATCTGAAATCTAGAGGTGACCGCACTTTTGGAACAGTTCACCACAGTATAGAAGACAATCATCAACTCTTAGTGAGTTTAAAAGCCGTTTAAAAACTTCTTTTTTTAACGTAAGCGGTTTTCGTACTTGAGTGTCGAGGTATTGTTGACACAGGTATTGGTATTTAGAGTTTGAAGATGTTTGAAGATTTTTTATGACTTAAGGGTTAAAAGTCTGAGAGAAGATGTCGTGTATATTTTTCAATTACGGTTGTTTGTGTTTCTTAGATTTTTAATGGTTTTATTGTTTGAACACTGTTGTATTGTGTGCTTTATAAATAAACTTGAACTTAAAAATCCTAATTCACAAACAGTTCACCATCAACAGTTATTTGTCAAATAAGTAGAGGTAGAAAGAGACACTGGAGAACAGTAAGCTCTTTAATATACAACAAAGAGAGAATGTAGGACAGTCTCTAACAGTGAAGAATAGGGCTAGGTATTGTGCAAAAATTGTCAATACCGATACCTTGACTTCGATACCGCTTCCTGAACGATACTTTTTTAGATACCAATTTTATGAAATCAATTGTCTTATGTAGCATGATGCTACAGTGTGCATGAATGGTCACGTAATACGCGCTTACGGTCGTGTAGTATGAATGGACATCTGCATATGATCGGAACTCCACGCAGCTCCCGCGCTACTCTCCATTGGAAATGAATGACTTTCGGTCTGTCGTTTGTCAGAGATAGTGGAAAGCCGGCTTGAAACGCAGTGGAAACGCCAGTATGACGAGGATCGTTTTCATTTTAAAACAAACGCACCAGTGTAAATGTAGCCTTACAGCTAAGGAGGCTGGGACTCATTCGCACTACAGCCTCAGAGTGTGCCACAAATCTGAGTGTAACCCGGTGACACAGACCGATCGGTGTATTACAGTACCACGAGAGCTATAGAGAGCAGACTGCTTCCAACACAGTCTTCTTGTCAATCACTGAGCAATCTGCGCCGCACCTCTTCTAGTCCAACACACCGGCTAGTGCTGCAGGCTTATTGGCTCACTGACGTTGATGAGATTAACTCCGTAGGTATCGAAATACGACGAGACGTTTTTCGATACTCGATGGTATCGAAGCAATTCGGTCGGTGCCTAAAAAGTTTCGAACTCGATACCCAGCCCTAGTGAAGAAACAATACAGTCATCTATACGACAAGATATTCCAGCTATCTGATTTACTTTTAAGTTCACTTAGTGCACCTCTAATGTACTTTAATCATGCACTTAAAATCAGGGCTTTTTAGGGAGTTTACCCACAAAAAAAAATAAAATAAGATAAAAAAGTTTGATAATCAGAACTCCTAGATGTTTGGGTCTGCAAGATGGTGTGTAAATGATGAAAACATTTTCATTTTGATTGAACTTTCCCTTTAATACTGCAATAGTTTTTCTAGAATCTACATGCATAGCAACAATCAGCTAACAAGCATAAATACTATAACAGCATTAAACTACTTTGCATTATACATCTATTAGTCTACGGGGGGAGCAGTATATAACTGATGCCATGCAGACAGTGTGATTTACTTGCACGTGTGCTTTGGGCTTCAGCACTGATCCATGACTGCAGTGTGAAAAAACTCCTCTCCATCAAATGATAAATTACTGCTTTAAAATTCAATGATGAACTGTCTTTAACTGAAAAATGAGTGTTTACTATTGTCATTTTGCATTATTGACACTATTTTCCTAATTAATGCTGTTCAGTTGCTTTGTCACAATCTGTATTGTTAAAAGCGCTATATAAATAAAGGTGACTTGACTGCTTTACTAATTGTTTTATAAATAAACAAACCTCCATTCTCTGGAAAAATGGACTTCACTGAAGTTGAAAATTGATTTCATTTAAATATAGTGCAGTGCTTTTCAGCTCATTTAGCAGCGGGTTAAACGGAACTGCAGGCGTTTAGTGAATGAGATGCAGGCTTTCGTGCTGAAATACAGCACACTACAGTAGTGCAGCAGTTTTGTGGATTCACTACAGCGTGTTCATCCTGGTGGTGCTTCGAACTCTGATGACCACAACAGCAGTGAACAGACTTCATTATATCGCCAACATCAGCACTCATGAACAAGTACAGCAAACAGTCGGCAAGAGGATTCACATACATGACCAAATCTGCATACTGGTACAATTTTTCAAGCAATAAACGATTGTTAAGAAAAATATAATTTCTAATAAAATGCAGAATCACATAGGGAAGAATGAGATGTGTAAGTCAACAGCACCAGGAACAAACTGCCCAAAATTAACTTGCGCTTAAGAGCAGTCAGTGATATTGAGCGAGAAAGACCTCGCCATGTGCCAGCAAAACAGAGAATGATTATGATGTAGGGAATTAAATATGCTATAGAATATGGTCAATCTCTAAAATAAATAAGAGGGGGCTCTATTCTTGCAAAGATCAGAGGCACAAACCAGATGACCACAGAAATAAAACAGGAGAGTTGGAGTGAATGGTGAGATTTGTACCAGATAGGATGAGACACCAGAAGATATCGTTCAATAGCCACACATGCCATGAAATACAGACCCACACTCAAAGAGTAGTAATATACACAACCCAGTTCATATTTCCATGAGGCTGTTGGTCCTGTTAACATACAAATGACCTGTATGAGATCTGAAAGGATCAAATGACTAACAAAACCTGAAGCAGCACGACGAGATCTGTTGAGGAAACACAAGGCAATCAGAGTTGAGATCATGGCTGGGATCTCAATGACTGAGAGGACCCAGACAAAGACCAATTCTGCACGATCTTTTTTCCTTTGAAATGTCATCATCTCCCCAGAGAATAAATCACGATCTGATCCGGTTGAGCCATTGCTGCTGCTGCTGCTGCTATGTTGTGCCACTGTTTCACAAATTCCCGAGAGGAAGCACTAAATAACAAACCAGTCGTTAGTTTTAATATGTAAAAACTGCTTCAATTTCTCAATGTAAAACAATTCTTATTTGTAAAATAGATGGCCTAACAGGTTTCTTCTGTTGCCATTAAAATGGGCGATATGTGATGTGTAACAGATAGTTCACCCAAAAATGAAAATTGTGTCCTCATTTGCTCACCCCCGTGTCGTTCCAAACCTGAAAAAAATGCATTAATCTCCAGAACACAAATGAAGATATTTTTAATGAAATCCGAGAGATTTCTGTCCCTCCGTTGACGGTCTATGCAACTACCGCATAGGGCTGTGCAATTTGGGGGAAAATATCTAATTGAGATGTTTTTGACAGATATTGCGATTTGATTTGCGATTTTAAATTTGAAGTCAAGCTTCAGCTCAATATTGTCAATAATGTGCAGCACAGTATGGGTATCATTACCCTGCTGAAAAAAACAATAGAAACCATCACAGAAAATCTTAGTTTCCATTAAACCACTTTGTTCTGGGCATTATTCCAATAGGAATTACTGTTGTTCTATTGGTTCCCATCTGCCAGATTACATCCCACCAATAGAATGCATCAAATAGACACCATTATAGATTACATTAAAACCAATACAATTCCCATTATAACCCTGAAATCCATTACGTTTGTTATTGTGTTTTGGGAGGGGTTCTATTGCTTTTTTCTTCAGCAGGCAAGATTATAATGGTATAACTACTTTTACAGAATTAACTTAATTACTGAATTTCACAGAAAATATATTTTAATTTTTTATAAATAAAGAACTGTATTTCTTAAGTCAATTATTAAAGTATTACATGTTACATAGGCTGATTTATTCATTTTAAGTATTTGGGATTTTAAGAATAAGTGGAAAACGAGCTGAATGTTTCATTTCATCCAAGTGAAATTAGCAAAGCAGTTAGACTTTTTAGAATTTACACTTGTTTTAAACGCGGAGCCAGGTGCGAGTCGACACAGGTGGTGCGCGTGCGGCAAGCCTCATCCATACTGCCAGATGCACTCGTGAAGACTTGAGGTGCGGAGCCGGGTCCGAGTATAAATGAGCATTACAAGACAGGCTGCGTGAGTGCGGCAAGCATGAACGGCTCGTCCGTGACGCGGGGTTCGCACCGCGTGGAGCGAGTATGAGAAGCATTCACAGACACAGGCTGTGTGTGCGCTCTTCTGAATTGGGAATAGCCAAAATGCATCATAAACTTATTTTAAATTAATCTGTTGGGGAGATAAAATGTGTAAGATAGCGTTCACGTACTAACAAAAACATCTAAGAATGTATCTTTTATTCTCCAGTACTGAAAACAGAACCGATATGGGAGCTCTTGATATGCGCTGTGACGCAGCTCTTGGAAATTACCTTCTTTGTTCGTTGTCTGTCATTTCGAAGCTTAAGTTAAATACGGTTTTCTTTAGTTTTAATTTGCCTAACTATCGATAGGTAATCCCACTCTGTCTCTCTCCCACTTTCGTTTTTTTTTTTTAATGGTGGGTGTGTACGCAGTTGGCTAGAGCAGTGCTGATTGGGGAGAACGGAGGTGCGCTCACTCTATTGGTTAGTAAGACTGCAACTCAAGGCTGGCAGTCATGCATATGCTCTGGAACAGAGTAATATCGCGTCCACATCGCAGGCGCAACGTCTCAAATCGCACAGCCCTACTACCGCATTGATTCCTCAAACACTTCTTTAAACTAATCCATATGAATCGAGTAGTTTAGTCCACATTTTCTGAAGAGACTTGATCACTTTATATGGTGAATAGAGTTAATTGAGGCTTTTAATCACATATTTGACTGATCAGCAAGCATAAACAGAGTCTCATTGGTTCTTAGGGATCTCAAACTGCTGCGTAACACGAGAATGGATCTCATTAGCTCTCACACAACAAGCAAGTGTGAACGAAAGTCTTTGGCAAGACATGAGGGGTGAAGTAATTAATGACAGAATTTTTAGGTGAAATATCCCTTTAAAATGCTTAAAATACAATATACATTAAAAACCATGTACAGTAAAAAGGATAAAGGTAAACTTTAAAAATAAACTTTGAAATCCCCCTGCCCATCAACTCTTTTATTTAAGCAATATCGTAAGAATGTTGTTGCTCTGAGTATTCGGTACTACAGCACAACTACAACTGTGATACTGCCTTAACAAAACTGTTCAATAAAAAAAAAAAAAAGGAAATATGGAACTTACATTTATGACAGATCTTGGCCAGTTGGTTTCTATGTTTTATTTTTCTGCATTTTCCACTGCCATTGTTTGAAGGGTTCTTTACTCATTCAGGTTCACTGTAAAAACATTCCAAAAGTTGTTGATCTGAAGGAGAACATAGTTGAGATTCAGACAAATGTGAATAAACGTTTAGTCCATTTATAAGGCAAGTTTAACTGCGACATTTCTAGTTTAATAAGAAACCTGCAAATACCGGGAGAAAGCACATATGCTCTGACTTTCCTAAATAAACCACACTTTTAATGAAAGGAAACTAGTTTGATTAACTACAAACAATCAGTGATACCAGAGGCTGAAATACAATACATGAAGTCATACATGACAATTACAAGACCAATGATGACGTTTATCGCCTCATTTTTGAACATCACAACCCCTAAAAATGGAAAGTGGCTCTGACAAGGACCTGAAAGAAAACCCCAAAGCTTCATTAAACAATATACGAGATCAGATGACAACACATGATCTTACCTGGATCAGACTGTGACTTGATGTTGTTCATCAGTAGATGATGGTGTCTGTGAACTGATGGTCGCTCTTTTATAGTCTGAATTCAAGAGGGAAACCGTGGTGAATAATGAAAGCTTAATGCACATGCAACCACAACTTTTTTTACAGTTCATCAAAGAGCAAAACCAAAGGCGTTTCATTCTAGACAGTGATATTTGTGGCACCACACCAGTCCTTGAGTCTGCTCCAGCTGTGGGTTAATCGTGCAGCCCTGCTCTTCAGTGATGTTCTACATCAGTGCGCCTCATTCTCATTACTGCCTCTTGATGAAGTGACAAATGTACATATGTACAGTTCAAACTTTATGAAAAATGGGCACTTTGTTTATTAAAGGTTTTCAAATCATTACAGAATGTATATTCCAAATGATAATTTATGTTGTGTTTTATCTGTTAACACCGGTGAAATGCTAATTCAGTTGACTACTTGCACTAAACACGATGACTATCATGCTCCTGCTAGGCTCGCTCTCCACACTCCCTCACACAAACCTAATCCTACCCCTTACAGGAAACTTTCTGCCATTTCAGATTTTCAATACATGTTTTATTAACAAGGTTTGGGAGGAGCGCGTCAGATACTTAGCCTAATTAACACAGGTGGAGCGCACTCAAGTTAATCAACACCATGATATAAATACAGCTGACTTACCTCTACCCATTGACGGTTTATCAGCATTTGGTTTGCACCTTTTGCCATTATATCGCAGACTCAGCTTCTCCCATCTAAATGACGAGACCTATACTGGGGATTTTTCGGTTCTTCGGCCAATCTGCCGGCCCCAGGATCGCTCCTTCTCTGCCAGACACTGCCGCCGAGCTCCAGGCTTCATCGCGGTCGCTGCTCTCTGCTCGACCAGCCACACACTCTACCGGGCCTCCAGCTCTTGTAGTAGACGGTAGCACGGGACCGCTTCCGCTAAAGACGCAGGCCGTGTTGCAAATTAATTTAGGTCAATTCATGAAAAGGCAGGTCATTTTGTTGTTAAATGACGTTGTGACAAAAGGATGTTGATGTTATTTTGTAACCATGACGCAAACTGCGTAGAATGCACAAACACATTACTCAGATTTTCTGAATTAATTTTTGCTAGCATTTTTACCTGTATTTTAAACTACACATTTCACTCAGATAAACGGATGAAAAAGATTGACTTTAAGAAAATAAGTTCAACTATGTACCTAAATGATTAACGACTATAGGCACAAACTAACTAGATTTATCATAGAAGAAACTTATTATTGAACAAGCAACCTAATTCACAGGTGACGTGAGTATTGCTAGGCACCTCTCTCCAAGTCTCTAGCTGACTTGCGGCTTGGCTAGCTTTTCAATACTTTCTTCTTTGGGTGGTTAAGAGGAAAATGCATGTATTTTTAACATTTAAAGGAAAGATGTTATGCCCCTTTTACAAGATGCAATAAGTCTCTGGTGTCCCCAGAATGTGTCTGAAGTTTCAGCTCAAAATACTCCACAGATCATTTATTATATCATTTTGAAAATGCCTATTTTGAGTGGAAGCAGAAACACGCTGTTTTTTGGGCCTGTGTCTTTAAATGCAAATGAGCTGCTGCTCCCCGCCCCCTTTTCCAGAATAGAGCTGAGACATTACATTTTGGTCCTGATTATCATGTTCATCACGCTGAAATCATGCGTTGTAAAGAGGTGGTTCATTGCGATTTCACTTTTTAACGTTAGTTAGTGTGTAATGTTGCTGTTTGAGCATAAACAATATCTGCAAAGTTACGAAGCTGAAAGTTCAATGTAAACGGAGATATCGTCTTTTTAAATTCTGTCAGTTTAATGTCTACAAAAACAGCTGGTAGGGACTACAACAAGTTACTTCCCGGGTGTGTGACATCACAAGCCCAGATAAACCCTGCCCTCAGGAAAAGGCAGCAAAGGGGGCGGGGCCATGCTGCGCTGCTTCAGAGAAGAGGAAGAGAAAACTAGGTGCATGTAAAAATATATTCATATATGAATCGTGATTCTGTCTTCTAACAATTCTAATGTATTCACAAATTTCAAAATCAACTTTTAGACGAGCACTAGAGGCGGTTTAGCCAATCACAACACACTGGGCAAGCTTACCAATCAGAGCCCATCGCCTATTTCTGAGGGAGGGGCTTCATAAAACCAGGAAAGGATCAGTCCATTTCTCAGAGAAGGGACAGAGCGGTGTGGAATAAAGGTAAATTATGTGAAAAAATGCGTTTTTAAAAAAATTTAAAAAACACGAAGCATTAACATGTTAGACTGCACCCCATAAACGCAATCAAGCCTAGAAAAAAAAAACAGTGAACCACCCCTTTAAACCATATGAGTTTTAACTTCAGATATACGGTTTTCTGAGTGCACATGGACAGAAAGCGGCTGTCACTGCATGAGAGTACTAAGCCAAGTTCTCATTCACACAAGTTTGTTAAAAAACACACATGAGTTACAAAAACAGTGGGTTATGTCTGTGAAGGTAAACAGCTGGGAAATAAATCGCTTGTTTATTTTAGATCTGTGGCAGCAGCAATATACAGTAAATAAATCAATAAATCACCGCTTTCTTGTCTCCTCTGAGGCCGGGACCCTAAATAGTGTTCTGTGCTCGTCTGTGCAGCCAAACACAGAACAGTTAGCTTGTTGTAGCGAATCAGCTCAAAGCAGAAATATGAATAATTAATCAACTAGTTATAATTAATTATAAATATTTAGATCCGCTGTAAGCATTCATTTGACCTCTCAGGGTCAACGGTCTGTTAATTCTAAGAATGTTAATTTCCTGGTTAAGGAAAATAACTTTCTTATTGCACAATACTACTCAGAGCATGTAGCAAAAATCTGCATGATTAGGGACTCCAGTTATGAGCAAACAATGAACAATGTCAAGTGTGATACAAGTAAGACTTTATTAACTACAAACACACACACACACATACACGCGCATACAGTTGGTATAGGAAAAGGGTTAAAGCTTAGGCAGTAAAGAGAAGAAAAATAAAAACATGATATTCAGCAGATCTACAGCCTGAAAGAAACATTAATTTATATCATTTGCACCTTTTACAAAGGTGTTTGAACTAAGAAACTGATAAGACTAAGTTTGATACTTGCACATCTCGCCTGGTTGAAAGAGTCCTGATGCTCTTTGGGGCTCCAGTAGGTTGGCTGAAGTTAGGTGATGAGGAAGAACCATTTTGAGTCAGAGGATCTTGGTGAATGGAAAGTCAAGGCCGAAGCCTGGCACAAACTTAGAGTGTCCTTAGAAGCACTCTAGCTCACATCCTCATTTTCTCAGAATCTAACAGAACCGCAGACTGAACTGGCCATGTGTTGGAGCCCACCGGGCGCCGCATCGGCTCAGGCTCCAACACGCTTCTTAGCAGAAGAACAAGAAAACATGGGCGGAACTGTGCATGAGCCTTTTTAAGGTCTGAGAAGATTCCCGCCTCTCAGGATGGGCTTGTCCAATAAGAAAGGCTGAAATTCCAAGCGGGAGGTTGGAAATACTGGGGAGTTTTAGGACTCTTTGTGTGAGAGCATGGTAATTTGCATATGGAACTTGAATCAAAATTACTAAAGATTCTTAGAACAGTAATATATTGCCACATATAATATAAACGCTCATTTAGATCATCAGAAGACAAATTCAAAGAGACCAAACATGGTATCGGTGGGGTCATTTTAACTAGTGATCTATCATAACACACACACACACAAAACAGTATACAATACAAAAGACAATATACACAAACAGTAATGGTATACACAATGTCCTGAGGAGATGTGTGTTCATTCACAGAAAGGTTTTCCTATGAATGAATTCGAGAGGAGTCCATTTTTACTGTGCATCGTGTCTCTCCTATGAAAAATGTAGTGAGAGGGAGAACTCTCAACATGCCATTAGTTTGTAAAGTGTATCTGGTCTAGCAAAGGTGTCGTGGTTGCCATGGTGACCAGGGGACTGGTGTCATTCGCAGACATTCTGCCAGCCAGTATGTTTATTGGGTGATGGGTTCTGTGACTATTTGTTAATCTAATGAATAATTGATTTGTTAAATCTAATGAAAAACGGTGTGTCTGATTTGGTCCATGCGCTACAATGTTTTACTCAAACAGTTGTCGCTTGCTAAATCTAAATGGTGGCACTGTGGGTGTAAACTTACAGATTAAGGGGCGGTAATATTATAATGAGATCCCTTTGCCATGTCACCAAGGGAGCAAAATCAGACGCGCTGGTTTTCTCAGACTCTTGCAGAAAAAGGCTTACCAAAA
>NW_015507718.1:21813-22378 GCF_001515645.1 Sinocyclocheilus grahami | reverse complement strand
CGCATACAGTTGGTATAGGAAAAGGGTTAAAGCTTAGGCAGTAAAGAGAAGAAAAATAAAAACATGATATTCAGCAGATCTACAGCCTGAAGGAAACATCAGTTTCTTAGTTCAAACACACCTTTGTAAAAGGTGCAAATGATACTTAATGTATCAATTAATAAGACTAAGTTTGATACTTGCACATCTCGCCTGGTTGAAAGAGTCCTGATGCTCTTTGGGGCTCCAGTAGGTTGGCTGAAGTTAGGTGATGAGGAAGAACCATTTTGAGTCAGAGGATCTTGGTGAATGGAAAGTCAAGGCCGAAGCCTGGCACAAACTTAGGGTGTCCTTAGAAGCATTCTAGCTCACATCCTCATCTTCTCAGAATCTAACAGAACCGCAGACTGAACTGGCCATGTGTTGGAGCCCACCGGGCGCCGCATCGGCTCAGGCTCCAACACGCTTCTTAGCAGAAGAACAAGAAAACATGGGCGGAACTGTGCATGAGCCTTTTTAAGGTCTGAGAAGATTCCCGCCTCTCAGGATGGGCTTGTCCAATAAGAAAGGCTGAAATTCCAAGCGG
>NW_015507718.1:9897-21751 GCF_001515645.1 Sinocyclocheilus grahami | reverse complement strand
CATATGGAACTCGAATCAAAATTACTAAAGATTCTTAGAACAGTAATATATTGCCACATATAATATAAACGCTCATTTAGATCATCAGAAGACAAATTCAAAGAGACCAAACATGGTATCGGTGGGGTCATTTTAACTAGTGATCTATCATAACACACACACACACAAAACAGTATACAATACAAAAGACAATATACACAAACAGTAATGGTATACACAATGTCCTGAGGAGATGTGTGTTCATTCACAGAAAGGTTTTCCTATGAATGAATTCGAGAGGAGTCCATTTTTACTGTGCATCGTGTCTCTCCTATGAAAAATGTAGTGAGAGGGAGAACTCTCAACATGCCATTAGTTTGTAAAGTGTATCTGGTCTAGCAAAGGTGTCGTGGTTGCCATGGTGACCAGGGGACTGGTGTCATTCGCAGACATTCTGCCAGCCAGTATGTTTATTGGGTGATGGGTTCTGTGACTATTTGTTAATCTAATGAATAATTGATTTGTTAAATCTAATGAAAAACGGTGTGTCTGATTGGTCCATGCGCTACAATGTTTTACTCAAACAGTTGTCGCTTGCTAAATCTAAATGGTGGCACTGTGGGTGTAAACTTACAGATTAAGGGGCGGTAATATTATGAGATCCCTTTGCCACGTCACCAAGGGGGCAAAATCAGACGCGCTGGTTTTCTCAGACTCTTGCAGAAAAAGGCTTACCAAAACAAAGTTATTGGGTTAATCTTTTTCACGTTTCCTTGGTTGGTAGCTGCACCGGGGACCTGATTATAGCACTTATATCATGAAAATCTGACTTTTCCAGGTTGTCACCTTTAATAACGTTAAGATGCTAAAAGTTGCCAAATACATTTTTAAATAGGTAAATTCATTACTGTGTGCTTCGGAAAACCAGTTGCTAGGGTAGTCTGAGAAATTGCTAAATCTAACGACAAATTTGCCAAATCGGCAACACTGCAGGCTACTCGGGCATTTCAGCATTTCCCTCAAATGTCACAAACCACTCCCCTTTCCCACTGCCTACAGCTAAAGCAGCCGAAGCAAGTGTGAGGCTGCCTCCGCTTGCAACACAGGCCCACACATCTCGGTCTTTTTCCTCCCGCTACTAATAAATCCTTTTTCCTTTTCAGTGGCCTCCAGTTCCCATAGCAGACACTGGCGTGAGGCTGCCTCCGCTCACAACACATCTCTTTTCCTCAATTTTTTTCTCTTATGCTTCTCTCAGTTTCTCACCTCAAGCCCAAGAGGCCAATATTAAGCATGAGGCTGCCTCCCCCAAAAACTGCAGCCCCTGCTCCTCTCCCTCACAGCTCTCTTCTACATTTAAAATCACAATATTCTTTTATAGCAACATCCCTGCCTGTCCCACCAAATGCTGTTGCCTCGGGGCAACCTCCAGTGGCTCACAACATTCGAGCACAGACCCTGGCAGGGGCGGACATAGACCCCTCATCTAAGGCCATCACTAACGATTAATTGGGTAACAGAGTTATCGGTTGATTATTCTAATGATTAAAATTATAATTTAGATTTATGGTAGAAAAAAAGAGGGCTAACTAAACAATAGCCTTTAAAAATTACCTGAAATACATACATAATCGCAATGAGGCCATAATAATTGGTTCAAATAAAGTATCAAAACCAAGTAACAATATGGTTCTGTTGAACAAAACTCAATGTATTATAAACAATATAATGTATATACACATTATATCAAAAGCCTACAAAGCGCACCAATGGCCCAACAGTCGTTTCTACATGTCACTGTGCGATCTAATCCTCGTATGGCTAAACAACATAATTCAAATGTCTACTTAATCGTAAATCCTTGAATGTGGACATCAAAAGCCATTTTTCTGAGTTCATTACGTTCAGCCGTTTCACTGAAATAATCTGTTCAGCTTTTCCCCCCATAGGCGGCGTGAATTAAACGAGGGTTCATGATCAGCCCTTTCGATGCCCCGCCTTCTCAGTTTAGCATTAGCCCATTAGAGTGGCTACTAGGAAAATTCTGGGGTAAGAAACGCCTTCTAATCGATCTGTCAGCTCCACGTAACTCCGTTTTCAAGCATAAACTCCTCGATTCCGCTTGACGAATTCCTTCTCAGTAGTAGGACATTGATCATGCAATCAATATGATAAAATCACGGGTCTCAGCACTTGGCTGGCAAAAGTCGACATCACATCAGCTTTCAAAGCTATGCCTATCCATCCAGATTTACGGCACTTATTTGGGGTACACTGGCACAGGAAATTCTATTTTACCGTGTCCATGGGTACAATATTTACAAGCAGGCAGTAACCAGGAATTAAATTAGCCAAATAACTGAGCCTATAAACTTTATATAAACTTCATATAAGCTTTATAAAATAATGACTTTATTACCAGCCATTTATAAATATTTCTGCATTGTAAAGCCGTATAATTTAAGGTGCCCCCCCCACCCAAACTTGGTTTCTCCCATCTCCCATGATGCCCCGCAGCACAGGTATAAAAGCGCATTGCACAATCACTCTGGCTTCTTGAGTGGATCCAGCAAGATGGCTGCCGGCGGAGGTGAGTGAGTGAGTGCTGCTAGAGGTATGTGTTGGGTGTCCGGGTCATTATAAAGCGTTACAGGATGGTTAAGCAGCAGGCCTGTGTAACAGTTCCGTCTCTAGCTGTGTTAGAATAATCCTGTGATCGCCGGACGGTTTACTGTGTTTAGTGAAGTGTGTTTGTGTCGCTGATCCGGTCTTCAGGGCCTTTGGTTAGTCATTAGGTGGAGAATAAAGCATCCATGAGGTGGACACATCAACAGTTGGTCGAGATTGTGCTGTTTCTCTCGTCTGGAGGAACCGGAGTGAGTCTAGGTAAGAAACGGCCTTTTAATTCCTCCTCTCTGCACATTAGTTGTAGTGTCCCGTTAGAGTTGTAGCTGTTCAGCCACTCTTTCCCTAACCACTGGTTGAAGACCTAATCTTTTCAATAAGCTTGTGCCACTGATAATCCTTATTCGTCAGTTTTCATGTTCTGTTTTCTGAAGTCGAGAAAATAACAACGCTTGGTATTTTAATGTGACATGATATAAGAATATCCATAGAGGAATATATCATAGATATTGTGATGTGTGGTGTTTGGAATATCGTACTGATAACTAATTAATGAGACTGATTGGGGACACACCGGGGTGTGATCTGTGTTTTCAGAGACTGGGGTGAGAAGGATTAAAAAGAGGGTAAAAGAGAATGGATGCGCGCTGGCAAGCCGAAATAGGATGGCGGTACTCCAGTATTATTGGGAGGGGATGTCGTTCGCAATATGAAGATAGATAGCGGGGACGGGGTGAGTAAGTAGGGACGGGGAGTTAGGAGGGCCGTCGTTCTTTGTGTGTGCCATTTCACTGCTGAGCTGTTAGAGTGCCAGCTTATGGATCATGCCCGTTCTGAACAGGCTTCTATTGCTGTCTTCTCTTTCTGTGGGTCCTTGTGAGCGTTGAACTAACGACACGTGGCTCGCATTTGCGGAACAGTGTTCCACGGACTGACCCAGCTCCTTAAGTCCACCCCCAGGAGGGGCAGTGTCGCCGTGGGGCGTGTTGAGTGGTTTTATATTTTCATTTTAAATTGATGTGTTTAATAAAGTAGTGTTTCTGGTAAAACTAGAGGGTGACCGTGAGGGTTGGGTAAGACTGAAACTGGGAGGGTTTAGGGGGCAGGTATAATTATGCACGTGCATAAGATGCATTTCACATTCGTTTGAAGTGTCACTCTTTGTATTTGATCTTATGGATTGTCACCAATGAAGTGAGTGAATTTCTGTAGCACACTACCCTAGGGCTATCTAGGTTGTGTTTAGCCTGTCCTGCAGTCCCCTCTTCTAATAAAATGACCTGTTGTGATTGAAGTTGTGGTGGTGTGTTGTCTTCTGGTGCCAGACCACACTGGCTTAAAGAATTAAAGGTGGTGGCAGCGGCTTAAATATAGAATTATTACAATATATAACAGCAATACAGCTGCAGAACATGTGACGCATTTTATTAGATATGATCTTCACATGCATTTCGACTAAACTTTTAAATAAAATCACTTTTCTGCCTATACCTGCATAAGAAGTTACGTACAGCAAAGTTGTACTAAAAATATCATTAATGGATGTTATACTGCATTAACGGATTAAAATGAGAATAGATACCTTTAATTTTGAAAATATAATGTCTAACTATTGTACAATTTTTGCATTTGACTTACAAATAACTGCTTAAGACACAGTGCGTGTGTCTAATGTCAGATATTCTGTATATTTAATCAATGCAGCGTCATGAACAAGTGAAACATGCATTTAATCCAATAAAACCTTTAACAGCAGATCAAGAATGATGGAGAAGGGCGAGTTGTCTTGTCCGTAACATTTCTGTCGTGATGTGGTGAACTAATTTATATATTGTTTATCTGCAGTGATTTCATCACTGAAGTGTGCTTTTGTTGTCATACTTTAGAGAATAAAGATATTTATACTAATCATATACATTTTTCAGGGATGACTGAGGTCTTTATGCAGAACTGTTTTAATTGTGTGGTTAAGTTGATGATTTACACGGTTTTAATTGAGACATTTACAGAGTCACATTGTTTTAGCTAGGTGGTTTAAAATGCCTTCTGGGTTTTCATACTGAGAAACGTGTTTCACTTGCTCAAGGCCTCTTATTAAATGCTTATTTTGAATATGATTAAGCACAAAAAAGGAAATGTGATGCATTCTCTATTCTATTCTAGCTACTCGTTTTCTTTTTAATTGTTATAAAATAATAAGCTGACCCTCTAACACTAGCTTTATCTATTCATTCTCTTCTATATCTACTTTTTCTATATTATATATATATATTTGACCCTTGCTACGTGTGCTGTGCTAGGCTAACCGTGACCTGTGTTACAGCACTCGTGTACTGTTGCTGTTGTGGTGTTTTTACTGCTATTGCCTTCATTTGTAAGTCACTGGATAAAAGCATCTGCTAGATGATTACATGTAAGTGCAGTGTATTTGACATTGAATACTGTACACTGTGTCTTTAGCTATTATTTATAACAACATGAACATGAAGGAAATATGATCTCACAGCCTATACAGTCAAATCAGAAAGATTTTACAACACATTGCACATTTATGTAGTTCTTCTAGGCTGATTAAAATAAGTTATTTTATTTGTAATGAGGTGGTGTTTTATATGAAGTTGAATCTGGAATGAGCAGACTTTGCGATGCTCTGTAATGTGTACGGTGTGTTATTGCAGGTTTTTCAGCTGAAGGCATCAGATGTTGGTCTACAGCTGTGTGCATCTGTTGTGCTGCAGTCTCTCTGCTGACCGCTGACACACTCTGTGGACACTGAACACGGGGACGAGTCAGATGTTGGTCTACAGCTGTGTGCATCTGTTGTGCTGCAGTCTCTCTGCTGACCGCTGACACACTCTGTGGACACTGAACACGGGGACGAGTCAGATGTTGGTCTACAGCTGTGTGCATCTGTTGTGCTGCAGTCTCTCTGCTGACCGCTGACACGCTCTGTGGACACTGAACACGGGTCCTTCTGATCAGGCACGTGTTTCAGTAGATGTTTTGCCTCCTAACTCAAGCTGTGTTGCCTTGCCATGTCTTATCTCAATTATTTTGCACAGTAATGTATAATTTACTCCGTAGTTCTTTATAACTAGCCTATATTTCTCTGAGTAACTAGCACGCTTTAATGCCAATTAAAACATTAGCTACCAGAATGATCAGTCTCTGCTGACCGCTGACACACTCTGTGGACACTGAACACGGGGACGAGTCAGATGTTGGTCTACAGCTGTGTGCATCTGTTGTGCTGCAGTCTCTCTGCTGACCGCTGACACACTCTGTGAACACTGAACACGAGTCCTTCTGATCAGGCACGTGTTTCAGTAGATGTTTTGCCTCCTAACTCAAGCTGTGTTGCCTTGCCATGTCTTATCTCAATTATTTTGCACAGTGATGTATAATTTACTCCGTAGTTCTTTATAACTAGCCTATGTTTCTCTTAATGAGCCTGTTTCTCTTAATGAGTAACTAGCACGGTTTAATGCCAATTAAAACATTAGTTACCAGAATGATCAGTGAGTATTTGTAACTCCTTTTTAAACAAAATTTGCCTCTAAATTATGCACTATATAAATTGAGGTGAAAGAGGTTCAGATGACTAAGTTTGGAAGTTATATGCATTATATGTAAATAGGAAATAATGTGAAAATGTAAATAAAAATGAGTGTCCATGGAAAGTTGATGTAATGTTGATCAAAGCTGAATTTTCAGCATCATTACTCCAGTCTTCAGTGTCATCAGAAACCGTTCTACTATGCTGATTAATTTTAGTGTTGTAAACTGATGGGCTGCTTCATGTTTTTTGTTTTTTTTTAACCTGTGATACTTTTTTTCAGAATTCTTTGAATAAATTTTTTTTTTTGCGCATTAGCTCCGCCCACTATTTTCCTGTTGAGTTCATTTAGAATTATTCAGCTTTTAAGAACAAGCAGAAGATATGCTGGTTTAAGTGGGCTTCAGTGTTTTAGTCTTTAGCGTACCGGCACTTCTTACATGCTAAATTATGCACTATATAAATTGAGGTGAAAGAGGTTCAGATGACTAAGTTTGGAAGTTATATGCATTATATGTAAATAGGAAATAATGTGAAAATGTAAATAAAAATGAGTGTCCATGGAAAGTTGATGTAATGTTGATCAAAGCTGAATTTTCACCATCATTACTCCAGTCTTCAGTGTCATCAGAAATCGTTCTACTATGCTGATTAATTTTAGTGTTGTAAACTGATGGGCTGCTTCATGGTTTTGTTTTGTTTTTAACCCGTGATACTTTTTTTCAGAATTCTTTGAATAAAAAATTAAAAAGAACAGCATTTAGTCAAATTCTCTTCTATTATTAGTCCTATGCGACTTCTGGAAAGATCAAGGATCCAGTAAGGGAATGCATTAGTGATGTGTTCAAAACGGCGCTAATGCAGAGAAAACACGGCTGATTTTTTTTCTTTTTTTTTTACAGAAACCCTGAATGACCAACAACGCCACTTCTGTTGGAAAATAAACTCATCCCAATCCAGCAGTGTGCAGTAACTACTGGCCGAGCTCTAAATGGCCTTTTATTTCTAAGCTTTTGGAGAATAGTGTAAACGTACCTACGCTGATCAATCTACATTGAGACATTTTTAGTGCACAAGACAAGATGATGTTAAAAAATCGTAATCTCTCACAATAATATTTTTCAGGTTTTCCGTGGGTCTTAAAGTCTTAATTGTACAAGAAAGTCTTGATTATGATTTCAAGAGGTCTTAAATTTGGGGACAGAAAGACCAGAATTGCGATATGACTGAATGTGACGATTAAACTTCAAAAGGCTATGATTTCATGAAATGAATGAGCGCTGCAGGTTCAGAATCCGGTGCTGCACTGCTTTGCTTACAGCGCTACCGGGGAAACAGTTATATTTCTACCAAACGCTCCTCCTGCTGGCAGAGAATAAATGAGCATTTTCAATAAAACTGTTTAGTTCAGATTTCAGACCAATGCAAAAATCCACTCATGTAAATATAAATAATTAAGTGAATTAATGAAAGGGGAGGAGTAAAAAGAAAACAAATGTGTAGATTGCATATGTACGTATATACCATATTCGGTGGTATTATAATAGAGAAAATATAGAACACCTGAGAAGAGATAATGCCAACCCCTCAGAGGACCTCAGATGATGCCAACCCTGAAACAACTTACAGAACTACCACATTTTGCTATAAGTTTGACCGTATAATTGTGAGTGTGCACTTGTGTGTGATGTGTGTGTATGATGTAAGTGTGTGTGTGATGTGAGTGTGTGCGCGTTGAGGACACAAATTTGTATAATGACATGGGTATTACTAGGAAACGATGACTTGTGAGGACATTACTCCATGTCCCCATTTTTCAAAACGCTTATAAATTATACAGTTTTTTTTTTTTGAGGAAGTAAAAATGCACATAGTTTGTACAGTATAAAAACCATTATGCCTATGGGGTGTCCCCACCTTTCACAAAAACAAACATGAGTGCGTGATGTGAGTGAGAGTGTTTGTGATGTGAGTGTGTGTGCGTGTACCTGGTATTTATCATGTTATGGGGACCAAATGTCCCCACAAGTATAGTAATACCAGTCAATTTTGACCTTGTGGGGACATTTTTTTAGGTCCCCATGAGGAAACGAGCTTATAAATCACACAGAATGGAGTTTCACGAGTTCACGCTTGCATATAATTAGCTGAAGTATAGTAATGCATATTTGCCATGCTGTCCGGAGAAGGGCTTCGAGCTCGGGAATGGCCCAAACCAAGAGTACCCCCCAAAAAAGCAATTGAGAAGGACAGCTGCCAGACTAAGAACCCCCCCAAAAACTGGCCCCTGCTAATCAGTGAGCAGAGGGCAAAATGGCTGACTGAGAGGGCCCATGAAGCCTCTGACTGGAGATCAAGACTCAGGATGACAGACGTGTGGGTCCTCTCGGTTTGGCAGATTAAAAAGGCTTTTGGGCCGTCCCGCAAGGAGAATTCTTGCGGCATCCGATGGGAGATCAAGACTCACGGCATCGGATGGATAAGTCTCGCTTGCAGGTGGCAAGTATAGAAGCCCAACCGGGAGTACTCTTGCTGACATCTGAAGGGAGATCAAGACTCTCTGCATCAGACGGGTAAGCCTTGCCGGGTGGGGAGAGAGAAAAGGAAAACCCGACTGGGAGGGCTCTCGCAGCATCCGATGGGGTATCAGAAATATTGATACCCAGATATGTGATGTTACCAGTGAAAAGTGGGAGAGATGTTATGAGCTGTAGGATCCCAAGCATCTTCAGAGAGCGGTGGTATAGTTGATTTATTCCAGTTTGTGTAGTCTGAAATTTTGGAGAAAATATTGATGAAGGTTTCTTGATTTTGAAGGTTTCTTGTAGTGAGTTATGAGGATCCTGTAAGCATAATAGTAAGTCAAATTTTATGTTGTGTACTATCTTGTATTCTTTGAATTTTATTGTTTTGTCGTATTGCTATTGCAAGAGGTTCTATAAAAATGGCAAATAATGACGGTGAAAGTGTGCACTCCATGTCTGGTCCCCCGGTGAAGTGTGAAGCTTTGTGATGTGACCCCATTTGTGATTACTATGGCCCTAGGTGAAGTGTATAATATTTGTATCCAATTGATGAACGACTCTCCAAAACCAAATCTGCGTAGTGTTGAATAAAAATGTCCAGTTAACTTGTCAAATGCCTTTTCAGCATCTAGTGATAACAGTTTGGGTTTGTTTTTGTTGGGCAAGATTAATTAAATGAAATCTACGGGTGTTATCTGAAGCACTTCTGTGTTTAATAAATCCTGTTTGATCATGGTGGATTAACATTGGGATAACCGTTTCTATTCTAGTAGTTAATGCTTTGCTGATAATTTTTAAATCCAATTATTAATGAGAGGGCGGTAGCTGGTGGGGTAGATTGGGTCTTTGTTTGGTTTTAGTAGAAGTGTCATGACGGCTGTATTCATGTGTCGGAATTGTGGATTTAGTTTTTATTTCAGTGACTACTCTGTGAAATAATAATTTAATAAAAATAAATAATAATTAGCCCGAAGTGTTTATAGAATTCAGCTGGGAGTCCATCAAGCCTGGGTGATTTGTTGTTTGGCATTTTATGTAATGCATTATAAGAGTTAATCTACAGTAAGTGGAGTGTCTAGAGCATCTGCCTGTTCTTTTGATATTGTTGGTAGTTTTATTATCTATTTCTGTTCTATCTAGGTTGTTCCAAAGAATATAATTTTTGGTGGAAAGTATGAAATAACTTTCACCTGATTGATTACATATGGATGGAATAATTGCTTTTTCTTTGTTACGCTTTAGTTGATTCGCTAGATATTTACTAATTTTGTTACTATATTGATATTGATATTTAAGTTGTTAGATAATAAACTGTTTTTATGGTTTATGATGTTAAGTTCTGTTTTAAGATGGTTCAGTTCACCTTGTATTTGTTCACTGGGGTTAGTGGAGTAGATATCTGTAAGGTGTTTAATTTTCTTTTCTAGGATATTTTCCAGTTGCAGTGATTACAGGAAAAATTATATCATACTCATCATACAGGAAAAAAACAGCTTTACATGTTTCCCATAAAAGTGATGAAGTCTCTGGTCTGAGACATGGAGTAAAGTGCCATCTTTTGGGGGGGCTTAATACAAGATTGGGTGTTTAACGTGATAGAGATGGGAGCGTGATCACTGATAACAATTGGATGAATAGTGGTTTCTGGTACATATTGGGTGAGAGATTTACTAATGAGGAAAAAATCAATTCGGGAAAAGGACTGGTGAATTGCAGAGAAGTAGGTAAATTCTTTACGTGCAGGATTATTGATTCTCCAACTATTGCCAAGTCCAAAATGGGTTATGAATTGTTTTTTTTTCTGTATAGTGCCAATTTCATGAAGAAATTGAAGAGTTTGATCTGTCCATTTGTGGGTTAATAACCGTATTAAAATCTCCTGCAATTATATTATTCGTGTCACATATTAATGAAAAGAATTTATGAAAAAAAGATGGGTCGTCATTGTTTGGTCCATAGATATTTACTAAAGTATGTTTTGTGGTTAATGGATACATTAATGATGTTAAATCTCCCTTCTGGGTCAGTGATGGATGTATTGAGGATCAATGGAATATTTTTATTTATCAAGATTGAGACTCCGTTGTCTGCTCTTGTATGTTGATGAGAATGCGTTGTGAAACTGTTTAAATTTAAAATGTCCAAGTTCTGAGTTTGAAATGTGTTTCCCGCAGAAAGCATATATCTCCTCCTATTTTCAACAGGTGGTTAATTATTGAGGTCTTTATTTGCCTGGGTACGGAGGTCATGCACATTCCACGATACAAGTTTAAGTGGTTGCATAATTATAATTGTTATTCGAGAGGTAGCAGAAAAGGGGAAGAAAAAAATTTGAGTGCACGGTTATCTAGGAGCTGAACATATATATTTGGATAGAGACCGTCTGCGTTGAGATGACGCGTTTGTGTAGATGTATGTGTTAAGTGTGAAGTTAGGTGCGTGTACATATAAACAAATACGTTACAATAAAACAAAACGGACAAGTACGGCATTAGATTCATTGCGTGAGTTTAAAGGCAGGTGGAAATCGAGCGGGTGTGTCATGTAAATATATTTGAGCAGTCACTGTTTATTTAATCTTATGATGCGAGTTAGAAGAGCCATGGGGTGAGGTCTTTTATTTCGTTATGTAGTGTAACCAATAACTCTAGTTTGTTAATGGAAGCGAGTACACTGACCTCGATTTCTGCAGTCTCTAGATCGCTGGTATCGGTGGATGATGTCTTTTTTTCGTTTGCTTGTTTTCGGAGCATTTTGCTGAGTTGTTTGTTAGCTGTATCCATCATGCAGTGGTTGTAGTGGTGATCGATGTAAGCCTCCAAGTCCGCCAGTTCCTCCAGTATGTACCAAAAAAAAAAGACCTCCCTGTGGTAGTTTGTTGGTATATAATCCAATGAGTTTTAATCCAAATGTTAGTACAGTTGGTACAGTTAGTACAGGTAATACAGTTCCCTTAGTGACCGGTCGCTGCCATGTTGAATCTCACCCTCAGCGCTCAAGTCTCACGTTACTCAGCACTCATCCTTTGTGATACCAAGTTTCTAGACATTGTTCAAAAAAGTACAAGCTAGAAAGAGAAGAAATAAAAAGAGAATTTTTTTTTTAATGATGAAGACAAGTAGCGTCGAAAGATGAGTTTTCAGCTGTCGCTTGAAAATGGTCAGGGATT
>NW_015507718.1:8881-9887 GCF_001515645.1 Sinocyclocheilus grahami | reverse complement strand
TTTTAATGATGAAGACAAGTAGCTTCGAAAGATGAGTTTTCAGCTCTCGCTTGAAAATTGTCAGGGATTCAGCGTTACGGATAGGGATGGGAAGATCGTTCCACCAGCCAGGAATGGTGAACGAGAATGTTCTGGAAAGTGATTGAGCCTCTCTGTGATGGTACCACGAGGCATCGCTCATTAGCGGATCTCATACTTTTGGAGGGGGTGAGGCGGGTGCTGAGCCTGTTGCTGTTCTATATGCTAGCATCAATGTCTTGAACTTGATTCGGGCCGCAACCGGCAGCCAGTGCAAGGAGATAAAGAGGTGTAACATGGGCTCTTTTGGGCTCGTTGAAGACCAGTCATACCGCTGCATTCTGAATCATTTGTAGAGGTTTGATTGTGCTTGATAGGAGTCCAGCCAGAAGAGCATTGCAGTAGTCCAGCCTAGAAATGACAAGAGCCTGGACAAGAAGTTGTGCAGCATGCTCCGTTAGAAAGGGCCTGATCTTTCTGATGTTGTGCAATGCAAACCTGCAAGATCAAGCGGTCTTTGCAATGTGGTCTTTGAAGGTCAGCTGGTTATCAAAAGTTACACCAAGATTTCTGACCGAAGTTGATGGGGTAATTGTAGAAGAACCTAGCTGGATTGCCGAGATGGCAGCCTGAGATCCGTGCAGCTACCGTTGGATCATCAGTGAGATATGATCTTTAAATGTTTTTTCTAATATTCTAATATCTTATATTACACTAAGTGTAGTATGTAAGGTTAAAATAGAGAAAGGGGTTTAAATTCCAATGCAAAGAGGCAAATTAGAGTCATTTTGTGGTCAGAAAAAAAAATCATCTGTAATGCCATGGTTTACCCACTAGGTACCTCTATGGCTCTTTACTAAATATATCTAGAATATTGCAGGTCATACCTGCCTAATTTTATTTAAGTTCATTTGAATAAATATTTGTACTTTTTTTTTTTTAAATAAGAAACTTAAAGTTAATAACTTAGGCATACATCCTTTTTTTT
>NW_015507718.1:7572-8478 GCF_001515645.1 Sinocyclocheilus grahami | reverse complement strand
TAAAACTACCTTTTGGATCTAACTGTAGTTTCCCACATTCAAGTTCCAGGTTATAATACGCAAAAGTCTAAACATGAATCTCTTAATTTTACACTGAGGTGAGAATCTTACCCAAAAAGGCTTAAACATCTAAAAAAAAATTTCACATTTAATGGGCTCCTCTTTTGGTGAAAGTTTAGACATCTTTCAAAATGGCCACCAGACAGTGTGAACACATGAAGACATATCTCAGTGTGCAATGATCTGATTGACTTGGTTACAGGAGGTATATAGTAAAACACATAGATTGGTTCATACAGGATAGGTAGGATAATAAATTATTTTTTCTTTTTATAATCCGAGTTAAAAAACGGAAGTGTGCTTAATGGGTACGTGAGCTTAATAGGTGCGTTTGCCCTAATGTTTTTACAGCTTCAGTTTTATTTGGATTCTTTTAATATTTTCCAGTCTGGTTTTAGATAATTGCGTAACACTGACTCATCCCTGTTGATATCTTGCTTGCTCTGGACTCAGGCTTTTGTGTTTGCTGGTTTGTTTGCTGATTTTATATCACTGATGTGATGTTTTTCTTGAATGATTTGAAATGACCAAGGCACTATTACTGTAAAGACTTGAAATGACCAAGGCACTGCATTACTGTAAATTTAGGAATTTTTTTTGCTGCCTCAGGGGTCCATTTTGGGACCTTAATTTTTTTCCCTTTATGTGCTTCCCTTCGCCCACATTTTGCAAAAAAAGAAAAAAAAACATTTAACCACTTGTGCAGAGGATTCACAGTTTGATCTTCCAGTAAAGCTTGACACCAGTTTCATTTAGGGGTGGAACGGTTCCCGGAAAAAAATCTAACCGTATGGTTCTCCGCACACTGTTGGGCACGTTCGACCGCGGTTCAACTTAAATCTGACA
>NW_015507718.1:4161-5979 GCF_001515645.1 Sinocyclocheilus grahami | reverse complement strand
GGGAGTTTCAAATCTACAGAAACTCATTCAGGTCTTCAGCAAGTTTTTGATTGGCCTCAGTGCTGGAGGATGGTGTCTTGTAGTTGATGTCCTTCAGGCCTTTCCACACTGATGCAGGCTCATTCGCAGAAAAATGGTGTTCTAGCTTTTAGCGTAGTTCCATAACTTGGCCACTCTAATCACCTTATTCAGTGTGTTTCTTGCCTGATTGTACAAGACTCTGTCCCCCCCTTTTGTAGGCGTCCTCTTTGGCGTGACGAAGATGAAGTTTTGCTGTAAACCATGGCTTATCATTGTTGAATGTTAAATGAGTCCTGGTAGGGATGCACGTCTTCACAGAAACTGAAATATGATGTTACAGATTCCGTGAGCTCGTCCAGATCGTTGGTGGCTGCTTCAAAAACACTCCAATCAGTGCAGTCGAAACAGGCTTGTAATGCCTGCTCTGTTTCGTTGGTCCACCTCTTTACAGACTTTACTACAGGTTTAGCAGAATTAAGTTTATGCCTGTAGGTTGGTATAAGATGAACCAGGCAGTGGTCAGAGTCCTACAGCAGGGACCGAGCGATATGCATCCTTTATTGTGGAGTGACAATGATCCAGTATATTACTGTCTCTGGTGGGACATGTAACATGCTGTCTGTATTTTGGCAGTTCACGGGAAAGATTAAAACAGAGTCCGGGTGTTCGGTCTCTGTGATCTGATCAGCGAGTTTCTGTAAAGCTGAGCTCACGTGTGCTTGCGGAGGAATGTAAATGCTCTCGAGAATGAACGAGTGAAACTCCCGCGGCCAATAGAACGGCTTACAGTTAATGAAAAGCGCTTCTAGATCGGAACCGCACATCTTCGTTAACGCTGTAACATCTGTACACCACCTTTCGTTGATGTAAAAGCATGTCCTGCTGCCGCGCGCTTTCCCTGTTGATTCTGCATCGCGGTCCGCTCTGAACAGCTGAAAGCCCGGGAGACTCAACGCGCTGTCCGGAATGGTGTCATTCAGCCAGGTTTCCGTGAAACACAGAGCAGCAGAGTGTGAAAAATCCTTATTTGTCTGGGAGAGCAGAAGTTCGTCCGTTTTGTTGGGTAGAGAGCGGAGATTCGCCAGATGGATGCTCTGCAACGGCGTTCTGAATCCGCGCTTCCTGAGCTTCACGAGCGCGCCGGCTCTTTCCCCCGTCTGCGCGTCCTGAAGCGCTTGATCAGCGCAGCAGCTCCGCCAAGTACAACGTTCAGCAAAACGTCCGAATAAACGAAATCCGGTAGAAGATTGTGGTGTGTTCTGCCGAATGTTCAGCAGCTCATCCCTGGTAAAACTAATCGTGTTTGAGAAACAAAAAAACAGGAAAAACTAACAAAAACAGTACAAACACTGGAGAGCCTAACACTGCAGCTGCCGTCTGTGGCGCCATCGTAATGTCTTTAGTCTGTCTTTAGTCTTTGTTCAATACGAATGCCGGATTATGGAATATGAGCATTTATTGTCATCACCCGGGTGCTGATAGCGCGCTCGCACAGGTGAGACCTGAACAGCACACGTTGATACGTTGTTTAAGCTAAACTCATTTAAGCTTTGCCAGTTTAAACATTTGCGAGCCAGAGGACGCAAGCTCAGGCACGCAGTGAGAATTTTTGTGTATGCGTTCATCCCAAACGTGCAAACCCGCGCCTCAAAACGTGTGCAAATTTGTGTGCTATTGCTTGTAGTTAGATTATTCTTATTTTTATTTTTATTTGACAGTATATTTTTCTCCTAAACATAGCACGTATCGAATCGTACTGAAACTGTGACTCTAAACCCGTGATACAAACCGAACCGT
>NW_015507718.1:2169-3175 GCF_001515645.1 Sinocyclocheilus grahami | reverse complement strand
CTCATGACTCTGACCGGCTGAATGACGCTTTCATTTAGATTTTTTTTTCTTTTTTTTTCAGATCATCTGCAGCGGCTCTTCCGCAATGAGGAGCGAGTGTGTGCGCATGGTTGCCAGATTGCTTAAAATAAGCAGAACACACCGTGCAGAAAATGTATGAATGTAACAGCGAAGCTCTGATTCGGGCATTAGAACTCTTGATATCTGGCAACTGCTCATGAACGCTGGTGTGTTGAGGCGTGTAGAGCAGTCTGCAATAACATTGTCTCCTTTTTTGGCGAAAACAGAGGTTTTGGTAAAGTTTTTCTTTTTGAATACAGTTTAGTCTCATATTTCGTCAACGAAATTGCATGTTGATTGTTATCGTTTATTGACCTTATCGTCGTCTCGTCCTCGTCTCGTCTTAGTCATGGGGAAAAAAGCTCGTCAACAAACATTTTTTGTCATAGTCTTTAACGAAATTAACACTAGCTTATACTACTAGCTCAAATTAATGTGTATTCGACTTATTAGTTATAATATAAAAAAAATTATATTATTTTCATTTAATTTAGTAATTTTAACTTTTAATTTAGTGTTTTTAATTCTTTAAAGAGAATTCGCAGTGTTCTACTAATAACCATAAAAAGTACAGCTAGCATAAAACCATTGTAAATTCCAAGTAGCAACTGTTAAAATGTTTTCATATATCTTTAAATGCCATTAAATCAAATAAATTATTATTTAAGTTGCATTTTCTGTGTACTTTTATTTTTGGACCATAATAGTCTAATATTTGTATGCGAGCGAGTCGGTGGTAATATAATTGCGTTCTTCTTGGTCAGTATTACGGAGCTCAGCTTAGTCTGACAGTTAGCCTGCTCCTGACCAGGTTAGTTTCCCAGCATAAGTTGCCACATTGCTTAAGCTATTGTAAATTTCATTTCATTTCATTTCATTTATTTAACCAGGAAGAGACTCCCTGAGATTAAAATGTCTTTTCCAGGAGTGTCCTGGCCAAGATAGG
>NW_015507718.1:0-737 GCF_001515645.1 Sinocyclocheilus grahami | reverse complement strand
GAAGTCATATCATTACTTATTGGAAATAAATACCCTGATGCAATAGTGACAACTATTAAGCATTTGCTTTTTATCTAATTTTAGTAGAGTGTCAATATACAAGGGGGAAGCTCTGTAAATGTTTTGTTATCGGTTAGGACTTTCAACCGTTTAAATGATTCGGTTCAATCGGAATGACTCACTTATTAACAGTGACTCGCTGACACCTACTGGTGGTTTTAATTTCACATTTAAAGCGTTTTTTCATTTTTTTAAAATTATTTTAAATATCAGTATTCAATGTTTTATGTTTAATATAGCAAAACATTATTTATGCGTTTGTAACGGCAGGTTAAAGCATTCATGTTCTGCATTAAACGGTGTGTAAACACATCTAATTGCCACTTCAGATGCCGCTTATATCTGGATTGCAAAGATGAATTTTGTTGATACTGATTTCATTTGCTTCAGCCCAAATCTTATTCTAATTCTGATTTCATTTGCTTCAGCCCAAATGTCTTATTCTAATTCACTGATTAAATGTAAGAATTTGACTCAAAAGATAATGCACACTTATAGAAAAATGGTTTTATAAATGTAAAATGCCCATAAAAGGTAAACATCTATTTAAACTTATCTGACCACCACACAGAATATGAAGAATATCAAATATAATATCACTTTGAGTCAGCTGTCCACGAAAGTCCTTAAGATACTAGCATAACACACTCAATCAGTTGAATGAATGACTCAATACT
>NW_015507717.1:49819-50149 GCF_001515645.1 Sinocyclocheilus grahami | reverse complement strand
TGCCTTAAATAAAAGGAATAGTTTTGTGGTCATGCATATTTGCAATGACATGAAGGTGATAAACCCTGAAAAGCCTGACATATATGAAATTATAATCAGAAATTATTATATTCATAATTTTCTTTAAATAAACTATTATTAAACCTTTAGACAAAATATTAAAAAGTTTGCATATGTGTTTTCGGTAACAGTTTAGGGACCAATTCTCACTATTAACTACAGTAGATGCTTATTAGCATGCATATTGGCTTTTTATTAGTACTTATAAAGCACATAATGCCTCATTCTGCATTAGCATATTTTAGATCCCTTAATCCTACCCCATACATA
>NW_015507717.1:47723-47999 GCF_001515645.1 Sinocyclocheilus grahami | reverse complement strand
AATAATGATCTTTAAAAAAGCATCATATGACCCCTTTAACAGAAGTCCACCAACCCTTTCGTCATACAAATTTTAATTACATTTACAATCACAGTTTAGCTCACAAATGTCAAATATATTCTCATAGTGCTATGTGCGATTTCTCTCATGATCTAACTTAGGTGAAATTCAATGTGAGGTGTGTTCAATAGTGACCTTTGACCTTCTCATCCACGCCTGAAGATGTGACACATCCTTCAGAAATCATTCTAATATGCTGATTTGGTGCTTGAGAAA
>NW_015507717.1:42547-43839 GCF_001515645.1 Sinocyclocheilus grahami | reverse complement strand
TAATCTTTTCATGCAAGCTGTTTGAAGCATGTTAATTTTGTTAGTTATCAGTTCTTAGAAAATTAGGAAAAGTCATTAAGTATGTGACGTTAAATATGTTTTTGAGCTATGTAAAGGGTCTCTTAGACTTCAAACAGAACATGCAAGTTAAGTGAGAATGGGAAAGGTATAATTAAAGAGGCTAGCAGGGTGACGTCCTCAGGATAGATTGGACAGAATCGTCTCATCTCAGAATTGTCTCTTCTTTGAACCTCTATGAGAGAGTCTGAGGTCCCAGGTCTCTGGTGTAGTCTCGTCTCATCTGTCTGCACTGGGAACCAGAGGTTTGGACTTGAATCGATTCACTATTCTGAGAACAGCTTGACTTGACATACACCAAACCCTTCAGGTTTGACCTGACTTCAGATCACTTGGAATAAGTCATTTTTGACAGTCCCAGATGGGAACTGTGTGCAGTGATTTGTTCATCAAAAGTTTGAGGGGACAAAACAAGCCTATTAGTGTGAAATGTCATTCAAAATAACTGATTTGCTGGTGTTTATATGCATCATCCCAGCAAGCAAGTTAATCACGTCTGGACCTGTTTGATAGCAGCACTGAAAAACAGATTTACTGCACAAAATAACCAGCATAAGCTTTTATCTTCCATATTTCATTCCCATTTCATTTTGCAAATCATAATCATGGAACCCATGAATTCATGGCTATTCAAAAACACATTTATAAAGTATATGCTAATTACGCAACTCCATTTTACACCAGTATGCCTAGCTACACTGGCATTAGTTAGTAATGTACAGTTTTATCATCATCATCATCTTCTTCTTCTTCTTCTTCTTAATAATAATAATAATATTATTATTAATAATAATAATAATAAATGTATGTAGCAATGTATAACTAATAATAATAAATAAGTAGTAATAATAATAATGAATGTAATAATACAATAATAAATAAATTAAAAGCTAAACAGATAACAATTATATAATAATAATTTAATTAATTATAGAAGTGATAAATTATCTTTAAAGTAAAAATATTACTTATAGAAAAGTCTTTCTGACTTACTCTGACTTACAATACTGCTATAATAAACTTATTTTTTGCTAACACATATCTCTTAATAGCTCATATAATTGAATCACCCGAAGCAAAATGTAAATCAGCACAACATCATTCACATTCACATTCACATAACAGTTCTATTTTCTCCCTATATACAGTATAAAGCTGCATATGGAATATGGGTCAGTCCCAGTTCAACTATTAAATCTAGACATCCGTGTGTG
>NW_015507717.1:40953-41794 GCF_001515645.1 Sinocyclocheilus grahami | reverse complement strand
TTCCCTTGTTTGCCTTGTCGTGTTTTTGACCTTGGACTATTTACTCTGTGTTTCCGCTCATTTTAAATAAAGCCTGCACATGGATCTCCAACTCCGTTGTCACACTGCCCTGTTACAATAAGGAGGGTCAGTTATGACATTCATAGTGTTTAATGGGAGTATACAGGCTAAAGAGTTATTTTAGTGCAATTTGCTTGTTTCAGTTCTCTGATTGGTGGAGATTCTCTGCAGAATCATGGGTAATGTAGTTTTTATCGGGAACTCTAACGCTAAACCTGATTATTTAAAAAATCAGTTGAAATAATGCAGGCTGATAACTTTAACAAAAGCATAGCATTGATTAACAACTTTGGAGCTCACAGTAGGTCTGTCTTTAATGGTTTCCAAGGTATTGTTAAAAAATAATTCCCCTATGGAGAAAATGAATGAGAATTTTTTTTTACCTCAGAAACCGACTGCTGCACTCTGGTTCCAGTGAATGAACCAATGATACTATATTCATCACATCCTTCTTGAATCATTATATTTGATTGTTATTATTTGACAGTATTTGACTTTATTATTATTATTATTAGATTGCAGAATTAAGACATTTTTCCACAAAATTTGGTTTAAAAAGGCAACAATTATTATTTTTTTTCTGAGATAATAACTGGACGCCATTTACTGAATTAAACCGGTTTCTTTATTATAGTGAGAGAGTTCTGGTTTTGTTGTGTTTGCGCATACTGTATGCAACAGACGGCTTTGTTGATTATAATGGTAGCACTATAATCATCAGAGAGGATCTGGCAACCCGCTGATGAATAATGTGAGTCAGATCTGCTCTGCGACCTTAGTG
>NW_015507717.1:39432-40943 GCF_001515645.1 Sinocyclocheilus grahami | reverse complement strand
ATATATATATATATATATATATATATATATATACATATATATAATCAAAATCTTAAAAACTGTAGGTTTATATTTATCCATTGATTATGTCAATCTTTGTCTTTTTGTCCAATTTTCAAAAATGATTTTTGCCTCCAATCAAAGTTTGGTAATGTTGTAGCTGGTTGGTTTGGTTCATGGCTTATAATGCTTTAACTTTAAAAACCCCTATAGGAAAAATTAAAGTAAACTAATCCTCTGTTGGTTCTCTTGTCTTGCGACTCATCATCGATTGATGTACCATATTTGAATCATACGTTAGCAAGAATGAGATTTTGTGTGATGTGTGAACATTCTTCAAAGTTTCTCCTTTTGTGTTCAACGGAGGAAAGAAAGTCATACAGGTTTGTAGTCTGAGGAAATGGCTGAATTTTTTTTTTTTTTAACTCTTTAACACTGACTTAACTACGTTGTGTCCAAACACTTGAAGAGACAAAATAACAATCAGTTCTGATGCTGATTGGAAACCAAAGTGGGTTGAGGGTCATTGAGAGCAGGTGGTTTGCGTAATTAAAGATATTCTATCCATTGATTATGTCAATCTTTGTCTTTTTGTCCAATTTTCAAAAATGATTTTTGCCTCCAATCAAAGTTTGGTAATGTTGTATCTGGTTGGTTTGGTTCATGGCTTATAATGCTTTAACTTAAAAAACCCCTATAGGAAAAATTAAAGTAAACTAGTCCTCTGTTGGTTCTCTTGTCTTTCGACTCATCATCGATTGATGTACCATATTTGAATCATACGTTAGCAAGAATGAGATTTTGTGTGATGTGTGAACATTCTTCAAAGTTTCTCCTTTTGTGTTCAACGGAGGAAAGAAAGTCATACAGGTTTGTAGTCTGAGGAAATGGCTGAATTTTTTTTTTTTTAATCTCTTTAACTATCTCACTGACTTAACTACGTTAACTACGAGACAAAATAACAATCAGTTCTGATGCTGATTGGAAACCAAAGTGGGTTGAGGGTCATTGAGAGCAGGTGGTTTGCGTAATTAAAGATATTCTGGGATGAGGTTTCCAGGGTCTTGAAGAGCCTTGCCAGTACTGTAAATCGTATTCTGAGGAGGAGAGACAGACGGGGGGATGGGTGGGGTCCTCATAATAATGAGACTTAGAGAGCTGTCCTGCATTACTAATCAACATGACAGCCAAACAGACTCAAAGGCGGTGGAAAAACGGCACATAGAGATGTGAGGTTTTCTTTATGTGTGTGTGTGTGTGTGTGTGTGATATCACAGTGTGTCTCTGCGCTCCATCAATACTCAGTACTCAAGTTCGTCCCCTGAGGATTCTCCCTTACACAGCTTTCACACTGACTCATACATGCTGCTATTATTTCACTCGCCGCCGCTCCAATATCTTCACACGCAATGAAATATTAACAAAAGTTTTTCTTGTGAAAAATTGCACTGGACAACGCTAGAAAGCTGCGGCTTGGAGACTCTAGTAACAGTGCTTTAGAGCAGTGCATC
>NW_015507717.1:2637-35665 GCF_001515645.1 Sinocyclocheilus grahami | reverse complement strand
ATCCATTGATTATGTCAATCTTTGTCTTTTTGTCCAATTTTCAAAAATGATTTTTGCCTCCAATCAAAGTTTGGTAATGTTGTATCTGGTTGGTTTGGTTCATGGCTTATAATGCTTTAACTTAAAAAACCCCTATAGGAAAAATTAAAGTAAACTAGTCCTCTGTTGGTTCTCTTGTCTTTCGACTCATCATCGATTGATGTACCATATTTGAATCATACGTTAGCAAGAATGAGATTTTGTGTGATGTGTGAACATTCTTCAAAGTTTCTCCTTTTGTGTTCAACGGAGGAAAGAAAGTCATACAGGTTTGTAGTCTGAGGAAATGGCTGAATTTTTTTTTTTTTTAACTCTTTAACACTGACTTAACTACGTTGTGTCCAAACACTTGAAGAGACAAAATAACAATCAGTTCTGATGCTGATTGGAAACCAAAGTGGGTTGAGGGTCATTGAGAGCAGGTGGTTTGCGTAATTAAAGATATTCTGGGATGAGGTTTCCAGGGTCTTGAAGAGCCTTGCCAGTACTGTAAATCGTATTCTGAGGAGGAGAGACAGACGGGGGGATGGGTGGGGTCCTCATAATAATGAGACTTAGAGAGCTGTCCTGCATTACTAATCAACATGACAGCCAAACAGACTCAAAGGCGGTGGAAAAACGGCACATAGAGATGTGAGGTTTTCTTTATGTGTGTGTGTGTGTGTGTGTGTGATATCACAGTGTGTCTCTGCGCTCCATCAATACTCAGTACTCAAGTTCGTCCCCTGAGGATTCTCCCTTACACAGCTTTCACACTGACTCATACATGCTGCTATTATTTCACTCGCCGCCGCTCCAATATCTTCACACGCAATGAAATATTAACAAAAGTTTTTCTTGTGAAAAATTGCACTGGACAACGCTAGAAAGCTGCGGCTTGGAGACTCTAGTAACAGTGCTTTAGAGCAGTGCATCTCAACTGGTAAAAAATACAAACAATGCTAAATGCTAATGAATAAATGCAATCATATAAGCATACATTGTTAGCATAACTAAATAATTAGGTTAATCGATGTTTACAAGATTGTGAAAATACTTCCCATCATTGTTGACGTCAAAGGAGTTAGCAACACATTTGGTGATGCCAAAGGTCGTGCGTCCAATCAAATTCCATTGTATTTTGATGCAAATTCATCTGTATTTGGTAGACGCTAGCCAAACTGGGCAGATGACAATATGAAGAGACTGATAAATACCAATGTCCATTTAAAAGAAAGAAAAGAAAAAAAGACCAGCATATTTTAAGTCAGAATAGATTTTAATATAATTGAGATAATATTATAGTTTGTATTTATTTATTGTAAATTTCATTGCTTTTTTAGTTTTAGTAGTAAACGTAAAATAAGAAATATTTTTTTCTTATTTAGGATTTTTATTTATTTCTGTCATGATAACTCAGAGAGTTTAGCATGGTAATGTACATGGCAATGTTAATGTGTTTGGTCTTGGCAGAATAGATATGCTGAGTGCTGAGACATGCTGTTGCCAAAACATCCACAACATGCTGCTGTGAGCGTGTATGAAATACTGCTGCTGCACACATAACATATATGAAATAACCCCCATATTTAACATACATGTAGTCACCCCGTAGCAGATCTATACAGGTGGAGCTGAGGAAGGAGAAGGGTTTCTGGAGCTATTGTCTTAGTTACATTATATTTAACTATAATGGAACAGCCAGTTGCACTTGAATAGTCTTTAATGAAGAAATGCTTTTTGGCAGCAGAAAGGTGTAGTTTCAGCTTCTTCCATCAGGGTTGAACGATCTCATGCTAACCAGCAAAACCTTGAAAAACCAAATCTCAAGCTTTGTGGAATTAAAACATGAGGAAATAATTATGAGAAACCTTACTTATGGCCCTTCACACTCATCTTTAAATCACCCATTACTTGCAGATCACTCATGCACAAATTCAGTAGTTTCATTTATTTGTCAAAGGACCACAAAATCTCCACTACGTTTGCCAGTTAACAACAGCATCACAGTATGAACAATGACAGCTGCCAGTATTGGATGGATAAACTATTATTTTTCATCCAACATGAATGATACACCCTGGCAGTCAATATGAAGCTAATTAGATATCATAACGAATACATGTAATTGGTTTGAGAAGCAGGGAGCCGCAGCTCCTCTTGATTGCCTCTCCAAATGATTGGACGCCAACTGTAGCGCCATCGCAGAGTAAATCATTTGAGAGCTCAATAAGCAGAAGATTAGATTAGCACAGCTAAACACAAATCTGTTGTTATTCAAGACAGTCCTGTACATAAAGCAGATAGCTTTATTAAAAACAAAGAGAAATTGGCTCTTTGTACTTGTATTAGATTAATAAATTTGGCAGATGCTGATAACATGCACTGATCAATTTTGTACAATAAGACATGAAATGTGAGTATTAAAGAAATAGGTCATCCAAAAATAAAAAGCTGCTGAAGAATTTACTCACCCTCAAGCCATCTAAGATGTAGATGAGTTTTGTTTCTTCATCAGAACAGATTTGGAGAAATTTAGAATTGTATCACTTCCTCACCAGTCGATCCTTTGCAGTGAATGGGTGCCGTCATAATGAGAGTCCAAACAGCTGATGAAAACATCACAATAATCCACAAGTTATCCAGACCATTTCAGTCCATCAATTTACATTTTGTGAAGTGAAAAGCTATGTTTTTGTTAAGAAACAAACCAATCATTAAGACTTTAAACTGTTGCTTTTGGCCAAAATATTAGTCCATAACCCAACACAAAGCTTCCACCAGTAAAAATATATATATATAAATAAACATCCATTCCCTGGTGTCCTTTCACATCAAAATCCACAGATTTGTTTAGAACTGTTTTAGACTGTTTTCACTTGTAAATGATGCTTCATCTGTGCATATTTCTCTCCTGATTCAGATGAGACTCATTTTTATTGGATAACGCAATATTATGGATAGAGGACTCGTATTTTAGCCGAAAACAACGGTTTGAAGTTCAAACCGTCTTAATGACGGATTAGTTTCTTAAAACTTGAATTACTTGCGGATTATTGTGATGTATTTATCAGCTGTTTGGACTCTCATTCTGACAGCACCCATTCACTGCAGAGCATCCACTGGTGAGCAAGTGATGTAATGCTGTCTGTTCCAAAGACGAGACTCAAGCACTTCTTGCATTGCCTAAGGGTGAATACATTTTCAGCAGATTTTCATTTTTGGGCGAACTATTCTTTTAAGAAATTAAATAAATTTAGATTTTATGTTGAATTTAAAAATACATGATTAAACAAGCCCTTAAAGCACCTAAGAGGTCATTTAGGATTATAGTAAGCAAGCATCATTTGTGAGAAGCACATTAAAAAACGGATTCACTCAAACTAATCCCTGCAGCTGTGGAAAAAAGCCACGTCTGCAGGAATGCTGCACTGCACACAAAAGCAATGCCTCTCAATCACCATAACATCAATAGGGACCTCAGTAGCTATGATTCTCATTCGCCTTTAGGTGCAGCCCACATTAAAATCTGCAGCGCTTGCATCGATAGCATTATAACGACTGCTGATCTCAGAAGGATCTGGGATATATATTAAACCATATGAGCAAAGGTTTCTGGGTAACATGATATCATACAATGTAGAGCAGTCATGCTAGCATTGGGGGCCAATTAATTTGGAATATGTAGAAAATTAGAACACAGAAAGGTTTCACTTTATTTTCATGGTTCCTTTAACACATTCTGTTGACTATAAGTAACGTTGCACCTACATGTCTACTTACTCTCATTAGAGTATTAGTAGACTGGTAGGGTTAGGGTCAGAATAAGATGACATGTACTTGCAAAGTTAGTTATAATCAGTAGAATGTCTGTTGGGAGACCCTCAAAATAAAGAGTTAGCGGATATTAAGCAAACAGTCTACTAATACTTTGATGAGAGTTAGTAGACATGTAGGTGCAACATTACTTATTGTCATCAGAATGTTCAAAAGGGACCATTAAAATAAAGTGTTACCCACAGAAATCGTGTTTTGAGTTGAATGGCTCATTATGCAAACTTGTTTTCCAGACAAAACATTCCCCTTCAAGTGCTGCTTTATACAAATCACTGTTGTGATCCAGTCAGGCTTTTGATTTAGCCCCCCATAGCCTTTGCACTGTTGTTTCTGATCTCCAGAGGTCTGCAGCAACCAAAATAGCTTGATTTTGTTGGCTTTATTCTGCTGTCTGTTTTGTGGAGAGCAGAGACACATGATCAGCCTCACTGTGTCTCTAGAGATCAAAGGGCTGGAAAACACAGTCTTGCTGGTTCCTAGACATTCAGCCTCAGGATGGATATTGACGGACACTTTTGATCAAATAATGTCTAACTATAAACCTCCAGCCACCCCTCCATATATATACTGTAGCTAAATCCCACTATTTTTCGCTGCAGCATTGGGGGAATTGGTGATCCTCTGCCCATCTTGACTTCTGAGAGACACTGCTACTCTGAGAGGCTCTTTTTATACCCAATTATGTTGCCAATTGACCTAATAAGTTGCAAATTGGTCCTCTAACTGTTCCTTATATGTATATTTAACTTTTCCGGCCTCTTATTGCTACCTGTCCCAACTTTTTTGGAATGTGTAGCTCTCATGAAATCCAAAATGAGCCAATATTTGGCATGACATTTCAAAATGTCTCACTTTCAACATTTGATATGTTATCTATATTCTATTGTGAATAAAATATAAGTTTATGAGATTTGTAAATTATTCCATTCCTTTTTTACTCATAATTTGTACAGTGTTCCAACTTTTTTGGAATTGGGTTTGTATTATTCATATACAGTATAGTTGCAAGAAGAAGTATAAGATACTATTTCAGTCTGATTTTTATCATGCCATCATAGTTTTTATCATAGCGTGACAGAATAAACATTTTACAAAAATGTACAAGGAGCATAGTTCTGCATAAAAGAAATCAAACCTGATGCCAAATGTATTTCAAATAATATTATTTTAATAGTAATATTAATTTAATATTAAAGTAAATAAAATGTATATTGCATTAAGTAAATATAATGGTAATATAATTAGAAAATACGGGATTAGTTTCCACTGTTATGCTGATGATACTCAACTATATATCGCAACAAGACCAGATGAAACTTCTAAATTATCTAAGCTAACAGAATGTGTTAAAAAGTTTAAAGATTGAATGACCAATAATTTTCTCCTATTAAATTCGGATAATACCAAGATATTACTTATTGGACCAAAAAACAGTGCACAGAATATCTTGGATTACAATTTGTTTGTAGACAAACTCTAAGTTGGCTTGAAAAAGCCTAGTCAGAAAGTTTGATGTAGGTTTTCAGTTTTAACTAATTTGAAGCAGTTTTAAAGTTTTGAAGGCAATTCAATCTATCAGAAAAATAGATAGTTAAATAGATAAATAGACAAAAATGTTGACTAGCATATCGTTAGCATGATTAGCAATTTACTAGCATGACTTTAGCATGTTTCTAGCATGTTGTTAGCATGATTAACAAGTGACTAGCATGTCAATATCATGTTGTTAGCATTATTAACCAGTGACTAACATTTTGCTAGCATGATTAGCAAGTGACTAGCATGTTGCTAGCATGACTAGCAAGTGACTAGCACATTGTTAGTATGATTAGCAAGTTACTAGCGTGTCGTTAACATGTTTCTACCATGTTGCTAGCATGATTAGAAAGTGACTAGCATGTCGTTAACATGATTAGCAAAGTTACTAGCATGTCATTAGCATGTTGTTAGCATGATTAGCAAGTGACTAGCATGTTGCTAGCATGACTAGTATGTCATTAGCATGATTAACAAAATAAATAGTATGTCGTTACCATGTTTCCAGCATGATTAGCAAGTGACTAGCATGTTGCTAGCATGTTTCCAGCATGATTAGCAAGTGACTAGCAAGTTGCTAGCATGATTAGCAAGTGACTTGCATGTTGTTAACATGATTATCAAGTTAATAGCATTTTGCTAGCATGACTAGCAAGTCACTAGCTTGTCGTTATCATGATTAGCAAGTCACTAGCATTTCGTTAACAAGTTTCTAGCATGTTGCTAACATTATTAGCAAGTGACTAGCATGTCGCTATCTATTTGTTAACATGATTAACAAGTGACTATCATGTTGTTAGCATGATTAGCAATTGACTAGCATTTTGCAAGCATGATTAACAAGTGATTAGCATGTTGCTAGCATGACTAGCAAATGACTAGCATGTCGTTAGCATTATTAACAAGTCACTAGCATGTCGTTAAGAAGTTTCTAACATGTTGTTAACATTATTAGCAAGTGACTAGCATGTCGCTAGCACTATTAGCAAGTTACTAGCATGTCGCTAGCATGTTTCTAGCCTGATTAGCAAGTTACTAGCATGTTGGTAGCATGTCTATGCTAATCCTGCTAAAAACCAGTTGATTCAGTAAAAAAAAAAAACAGCTAAAACCCAGCTAAGACCAGCCTGACCTGCTAAAAAAAGTGACCAAAATCACTTTAAAACCAGCTTGGGAGACCAGCCAAAGCAGCCAATCAGCTCAGGCTGGTTTTAGCTGGGGGGGGGGTTCAGTAGGGAGTTGTTAAGCTTTGCTATAGCAATAGACAGCTTAAATACACCATAAGTCTTATTGTATAAAAGTTTTCACTTCCTTAGTGAAAGTCTTTGGGATTTTAGGTGGTTTTGATAGTCTGGTTTACGAAAAAAACCGTAAGCCGGATCAGTTATAAAAGACATAGCAACCCAAGTCAGACAACTCTGTAGTCTGGTTTACGAAAACCGTAAGCCGGATCAGTTATAAAAGACATAGCAACCCAAGTCAGACAACTCTGAAGGTCTGACCCGAGTTTGGTGGTTGTAGCTTTAAAAGTCTAGGAGGAGATACATTTTAAAATGTGGTCTCAGAAGAAGAAGAAGAAGAAGTTTAAATCGGATTTCAGTAAGCTTGCTTTTTCAAGCCAACTTAACTAGACGGATGTACTGTTACTCCCTCTACAGTCAAAAATCTGGGTGTTATATTAGGCGGCAACTTGTCTTTTGAAAATCATATTTCCCATGTTACAAAAACAGCATTCTTCCATCTTAGAAACATTGCCAAGTTACGAAACATGATACCTGTTTCTGATGCAGAAAAGCTAGTTCATGCATTCATGACCTCTAGACTGGACTATTGTAATGCACTGCTAGGTGGTTGTCCTGCATCTTCAATAAACAAGCTACAGGTAGTTCAAAATGCAGCGGCTAGAGTCCTTACCAGGTCAAGAAAATATGATCATATTACCCCAATTTTACAGTCTCTGCACTGGCTACCTATTAAGTTCCATATCAGTTACAAAATACATACAGTAAAATATTATTACTTACCTACAAGATTATTCTTTAGCTTGGGTTAAACAAATCAATTTTGCTTGGTTGGAACAGCAGCTACGCTAAGTATGTCTCTATTTGTTTCTCTGTTTTTGCCACGGAATTGACATCCCGTGGTAAATAGAAGAAACTGTGTGTGCGCATAAGAAAACTCAAAGTGGAAAAATCGCCTTCTAGCCAAACTGAAATATGACTGTTGAGGTGCAGTGCTTTTTCAGCATCATCTGTTCTGCCCGGTAACTGCGCTGAGCTCATACTCCAGCCGTACATGTGTGCCAGATAAGCAAACTGGATTACTGGACGCTTTTTCCTTTTCTCATTAAAATGAGAGTCGACAAGTGTACATTCTGTGTGTAATGAGGCATAATATTGTTTGCCTTTGAAGATTTTACCCAGGGGAATGAACCATCGAGCTCTCAGCTGATCATATACTCTTTTTCTGTGTAATTTACTCCTTCATTCACTCCATTGACATGATACCCGTACATGGGTTGAAATTACCTACATAGGAGTAAAAAAATATATTTTGTAATTTAAATCCATACTGATGTATTTACATTTACACATATTTTCCTATATAAAATATTTATGCAAACAATAAAGTGAGATGAAAGTTTATGAATGTCTTCTTCATTGCTATATATTATTATTTGTATTTATATATAACCATATGTGGTCCATATTGCAGTACATTGAAAAATGTAAGCACTAGTTTCCCATATGTGTAAATGCATTATTTATTACATCGCATTATACTTTCCAGTATGCTCCCATATATTTTCGTTTCATAGGATTTACTGTTCTGTTAAACTATGTGTTTTTTGTTAACGACTTAATTATTTTAAAAAAGCATGCAGTATTCAAATAAATAAGAATATGAAGCTATAGAACTATTTGCATATTCAGCAGATCTGCCCAAGGGAAACATCAAATTCTTAGTTCCTAACACACCTTTGTAAAAAGGTGTAAGTGATACCTCATGTATCAATTAATAAGGCTAAGTTTGATACTTGCATGTCTCATCTGTCTGAAAGAGAGGTTTGATGTAATCTGAAGTTTCCAGTTGATCTTTGCTGAATTTGGGTCGATGAAAATAATCAGTTTTGAGTCCGAGAATCTTGATTAATGGAAAGGTCAAGGCCGAAGCCTGGCTCGTAACTTAGGATGTTCTGGAGCATTGGAGCATCTTATCAAAACCTAACAGAACCACCGACTGGGTGGGTCACATGAAGTGCGGCCTTTAAAGCCTGCAAAGATTCACGCCTCTCAAGATGGGCTTGTCCAATGAGGAAGTCCGGAATCTCAAGTGGGAGTTCTGAGATACTGGGGCGTTTTTATGGCCCTTTGTTTGAAAGCATGGTAATTTGCATATGAAACTTGGATAAAAATTACTAAAGACTCTTAGAACACTAATATGTTGTGTAGGTGTAAACATACAATATACACTCTCAATTAGATCATCCGAATACGAATTCATAGATACTAAACATGGTAGGGTTATATATATGTAAGCTGACAGGAGTGTGTTTCGATTATACGCCTGCATAACAGTATACAATTTCAAAGACAAAATACACGATGACAATAATATACCCAATGACCTGAAGGATCATGTGTGTTCATTCAAAGAAAGGTTTTCCTATTAATTAATTAGCAAAGAAAAGTCCTTCCCTTGTGGATTTTCCTTATGGGCAAGGAAGCTATTTTCTTCACCTAAATTCAAGGAGGTCATAACTGTATCGGGTGTCAGGGTTGCCATGGAACCAGGGGCCTGTTCGGCTTCCTGGGGTGTTACAGAGTATTTGTTAAATCTTGCTAACAAAATATATATTGTGTGTTTGAGTGGTCATATTGCACAAAACATTATGCATTAATGTCTTGTGCAATCTTTGAATACTGCATGATTTTTGATAAAGCATGCACTTTGTGTAACATTTGTAGTAAAATGCATGCTCTATTTAATATGTGTGCAATAATGCAAATGTGCACTCTGTCAAATAGTCATATAAAGGTTGCTCTTTATATAATACTGCATGCTTTTTAATATTTGCTTATGAGTAATGCATTCTCTGTGTGTAACATTTGTCGTAAAATGCATGCTCTATTTACTATAGTATGTGTAAAATTATGCAAATGTGCACTGTCTAGTATAGTCCTATAATGCTTGCTCTTTGTGCAATATTGGTATTTGCATGCTTTTGTGAAAGAATATGTAATATCGCACACTCTTTGTTTAATGTATTCTGTTTGAGCAATTTTATATTTTTGCATGCTGTGGTTAGTACTGCGGCCCAACATTTTGTTCCACCATTTATGTATACGTGGCTGGAAGGACAATACATTTCACTTGACTTGAGGTATGTTGCTTTAAACTTGTGCAATCGTGCATGCTCTTTATGCAATATTTGGCACCCTGAACATGGAAACCCCTGCTGAGGTCTCTCGCAATCTCTGTGCAAGGCTCTGTGAACACAGACGCGTGAGATACTGATTTTGATATAGGATTTAAATCTCACAGAGCTCAAAAGAGCTGAACAACAGTAAATGCTAAGGAAGGTGCTGAGGCGTGTGTGGAAGAGGGTCCCGACAGACTTCGCAAGTGTCCAGGCCTGCAGTTGAACTACTCTGAAACCTGCTATCGGCTACATGGCTGTGAAGGTAGGAGGCGGTTGCTAAGCATATATGTACTCAGGGCAACTGTCAAATTTTGAATCATAGCTCCCTTTGGCTTCTCCTCAGAATCAGAGGTGAGCGAGTGTTTGTACAAGCTTTTACAAGTCACCGCCAGAGGAAAAAACATGCATTTACAAGACTATAGCACTGATGTCAATGAGATCAGAACAACGGTAAGGGGTCACGGGGGTTGAAGACGGCTGTATGCGCAGCCAGAGAGGTGAGAAGGATGTTCTGACAGGTGTGTTCTTCTCCACGGGCAAGATGGTTTGCAACCCATCTATCAAATGGCCGTCGTCGAGCAAAAATACAGAAAACATGGACTTTTCCACAGCAGCAGGTGATAGAGTCAGTTCAGACCTGTGTCAAACACTCCTCAGCAGGTGTTCCTGCCTTCAGATGAGAAGTACACACACACGCACACAAACTAATGGAAAGTTGTTGCAGTATCTCTTTCAGGCCATCTGTTTGTACAGTCCTCTTGAAGAGATGCGGGATGCCACCTACATTTTTCCCACAGTGTTTCAATCTTTTGGTTTAGAATGAGTTGGTAGGCAAATTGCTCTGTATTGTTTGTAAAAACCACAAGCAAAAAGTGTGTTTACAGTAATGCTCTCAATGAATTTCTAAAAGGTATAATAATATAATATACACACACTAATGTTCAAAAGTGATGGTCAGTAAGATGTTTTAATGTTTTTGCAAGAAGTTTCAGTAAGACAGTAATATTGTGATATATTATTACAATGTAAATAAACTGTTTTCTATTGTAATATATTTAAAAATTATATTTATTCCTTTGATTCAAAGCTGAATTTTCAGCATCATTACTCCAATCTTCAGTTTCACATGATCCTTCAGAAATCATTCTAATATGCTGATTTGATGCTCAAGAAACCTTTTTTAATGTCATCATGTCACGGATACGGTGTGTGGAAACAGGCAGGGATGACGAAGACAACAAGAATTCCAATAAGCACTTTAATATCCACAACAGGTAACATCCAGGCAGGTCAAGAACACACACACACACGGGGTAACATTCACAATAACCGACAAACTAGAATACAAGAGACAGGAACTGATCTAGGGCAGATAACGAGGGGCAGACAGGGGAGCACAATGAGGTGATTAACTAATAATGATAACAGGAACAACCAAATAGGGACACAGAGGGAGAACCCACAATCAACAGTCCACAGGGGTGTGACAGATCGCCCCCCCCTCCCGGAAGGCACGTCCTCGCGCAGTGGGGACGGAGGGGGACAAAGGAGTGGATGTGGGATGGTGACAGGGGAAGGCAAAGGGCTGGCAGGCAGACATGACAGGTGGAGGCTCTGGCGGAGGACGACTAACAGAGTTCAGGGAGGTGACGATGGAGGGAGGAGCCAGGGAGACGACAGGAGAGAACCGAAGCAGGAGGAGGAGCCAGGTGAAACCCAGGCCACAGCCATGATAGCTGCCCACGGTGGAGCTGACTGAGGGAGGAACCATGGTGGAGGAAGGGCTGACAACTCCAATGGGCCGACCGATGGCGGTAGATGTCACGGTCACGGTGTGTGGAAACAGGCAGGGATGATGAAGACGACAAGAATTCCAATAAGCACTTTAATATCCACAACAGGTAACATCCCGGCAGGTCAAGAACACACACACACGGGGTAACATTCACAATAACCGACAAACTAGAATACAAGAGACAGGAACTGATCTAGGGCAGATAACGAGGGGCAGACAGGTGAGCACAATGAGGTGATTAACTAATAATGAGAACAGGAACAACCAAATAGGGACACAGAGGGAGAACCCACAATCAACAGTCCACAGGGGTGTGACACATCAATGTTGGAAACAGTTGTGCATCTTAATTTTGGTGGAAATCAAGGTGCATTTGTTCAGGAAGGATATAGAAAGTTCAAAAGAACAGCATGCATTTTAAATTTTTTCTAACATTATAAATGCCTTTACTGTTACGTTTGATTATTTTAATGCATCCTTGCTGAATAAAATTATTATTTCTTCCAAAAGTTAAAAAAATAAATAAATAAATAAAATAACTCTTACTGACTCCAGATGTTTGAATGATAGTGTATACTACTAACATTGTTCATTTGTTCATAACATTTTCTTTTCTTTTACTGTTTTTTAATTATTTTTATACATTTTATTTTGTACATTTATTTCTCAGCAAAAATCCTTTTATTTTTGATTTGGAAATGTATTCTGAGCAGAAATTTACAGAGCATCAATCATGTTTTCTATTCATTCATCATTCATTTATTGCCTCTTGGTCAACAGGCAGAGTTTTATTGTAGTGCTCTATTACAGCAGACTGTAATCTTAAAAATAAAGGTGCTTCACGATGCCATAGAAGAACCTTTTTGTCTAAATGGTTCCATAAAGAACCTTTAACCTTTCTGTTTCTTCAGATTATAAAAAGGTAAGAAAGAGATGGTTCTTTAAAGAACCTTTGACTGAATGGTTCTTTGTTGAACCAAAAATGGTTCTTCTATGGCATCGCTTGAAGAACCTTTTGAAGCACCTTTATTTTTAAGAGTGTAGTGTGTTCTGGAGAGTTAATAAAAAAAACACAACAAAACAAAACAACAAATCCTCAACAAAACAAAATATATATATATTAAAAAAAAAACTAAAATAGAACACACAAAAACAAACTAACAAAACTCAATACAAAAGAAGGCAAAACAAGGAAACAAACAAAACAAAACAAAACAATGCCAACACCAGCAGAACAGTATCAGCCTCACCAGCAACTGGCCATGATGAATATGTGCTTCAGTTTTGACCGGATATACATTTCGTAAACAGACTTGTAGCACACCAGCCTTAATGGTTTCTTTAACAGTGCCAATTTCTCTTTTATTAGATTCCTTTCATTTACTGTCTGCAAATCATAATCTGTAATGGCTCTCTGTGTTGCGACTGCCTGCCATTTTTAATATTGCTCTGCAGGAACAGACTGTGTTTGCCTGACAGTAGCTACATGAGGATATTAATAATATTCAGGAGGAGCAGGTCAACGAGAGGCCAATAAAACCCATGAATGTAAGGGCTGGTTTTCATGTGAAAATATTAGTTATGTAGTATGAAACTGTGTGACAGACCCTGACATCTGACATGCAGATATTTAATAGCCTTTGGACTACAATCAAAAAATTTACCAAATGTACATAAAAATGGCTCAAGTTGTCTGGAGAACCTGCACTAACCAATACTAAATTAATCTAAAGCCAGTCTTTTTTTTAAGCACACAGCTCCACAAATTTAGTCAAAAACTAGCTTGCAAACTAGTACTAATGAGCTACAATTATGTGGAAAGCGAAGCTGCCTTTCCATATTAATTTACATTCAACACAAGGATTGTCACATTAAGCTGATGGCAGGCGTAAGGGTGATCAAACATGCAGTGTGGCACCATTCTAACTGCTTCTCAATATACAGCTGCACATGCACACACTTTGTGTCTGGCTTTGGATGAAATATTCATAACATATGCTGTCCATGGCCAGCTTTATTCTTGACTTTGTGGAAATGAAAAACAGACTTGATCTGACCTGTGCTTTTTACTTTGTAATACAAAGATAGTTTTGACTTTGATCAAATTATAAATCCATTATAAATAGATATATGCTTATTCTGTATTAGTGTGCCAAGTTTGCCAACCATAAAAAGGCTATGGTTATGCTAATGAACTATAATAATATAGGTGGAAGAATTGTTTATCCTGATAAACATTACAAATAATAAAATATTTCAGAAAGCAGGTGATGACTGTCTTTATTTTTTATGAATCACTAAGTCATTCACTAAACCAATTTGCTCAATCACGCATATTCAGGAATATGGAAGTTGTCATTGTAAGTTAGACAGAAGCGTTACGCTGCACACTGCTTAGAAATCTGCTTAATCGCTGACAAACAAAGGCATTTGCTAATTTTGTTTCCGACAGTGGATTGAGAAGTAAATATCCTCATCCAGCGCTATTTTTATTTATTTTTTAATTTTTTAATTGTTGAAATAATATTGTTTCTATTTTGGTGTGAGAGACCAGTGGAGACAGTTCAGCACATGAGTAAACTGTCATTTAGTAAACGACAATTTCAACTAACAATTTAAATTTAGATCAATAGTGATTCATTCACAAATCTAACATCACACAGAACCATTAATATCGATCATTAATTGATCATTAATCATTAATATTAGTTTCAGGCCCCACCATAGCACAGAAGCACAGAAACTGCACTTGTTAAAATTACAAACAACTTGCTTCTTGCGTCAGACCAAGGCTGCATCTCATTGCTAGTTTTACTCGATCTTAGTGCTGCGTTCGACACTATAGATCATGACATACTCATAGATCGATTACAAAACTATACAGGTATTCAAGTGCAGGCTTTAAGATGGTTTAAATCTCTACCTGTCCGATCGCTACCACTTTGTTCATTTAAATGGGGAGTCATCTCAATTATCACCAGTAAAATATGAAGTGCCACAAGGATCTGTCCTAGGTCCTCTGCTATTTTTAATATACATGTTGGCCCTTGGTAATATTATTAGAAAATATGGGATTAGTTTCCATTATTATGCTTATGATACTCAACTATATATTTCTACAAATCCAGATGAAACTTGTAAATTATCTAAGCTAACAGAGTGTTAAAAATGTAAAAGATTGGATGACCAATCATTTTCTCCTATTAAATTCGGATAAGACAGAGATATTACATATTGGACCAAAAAACAGTACACAGAATCTCTTGGATTACAATTTACAACTAGACGGATGTACTGTTACTTCTCTGTTTAAATATAGATTAAAGACACATCTCTTTGGCCAAGCATTCAAATAATGCATCTCATAATCTTGTACTGCAGTTATATCTGATCAAATGCACATTATTATTCTTTAGCTTGGGTTAAACAAATACATTTTGCTTGGTTGTGTCATGATCTCGGTGGGGTCTGCTTAGGCTTTGTAGTCATGGAGCACATGGCCTTTTGTTTTAACGGCTCGCCATGTGCTCTGCTGTCATCATGGTGTTTACACCACCCTCTTGTTATCCCTGTTAGCTAATTCTCCCTCCTCACCTGCACCCTGTTTTGTCCTCATTATCTTCCTTTTATCTTGCCATCATGGTTGCTGTCTTGTGTCAGTCCGTAATGTCTTGTTCTGTAGCTCAGATCGTCTCAGTGCATGCTATGTTTTCTGACCCAGTCTTGTTTTGTTTATTTTTCTAGTCTAGTCGGTCTGGCGTTCCTGTTTTTGTCCCCCTCCCCTTTTTCCCCGCCTGCCCCTCTAGGACTCTGGTCGGCTCTCTGCCTAGGCTTTCTCTTATCATAGGTCTGTCTCTTCACGGCAGCCCCTTCCGATTCCTCTCTGCCCACGCTCCGCACTACCTCTGGAATTCAGTGGCGGCTTTCAATTCCCGGTTAGCCGCCTCTCTTCTCCGCGGGCTTGGCAGAGGCTGGTCTGACCTCCGCGCTGATCAAGCTGACTATTTGCTGGCGGATTTGCTATCCGGCTGATTTATTGACTGAGCATTTTGTGTTATCACAGTTTTCAATAAACTTTGAATTTTTTGTTTCACCTGCTGTTGGATCCCGGTCTTGTTTCTGACAGGTTGGAAAGGCAGCTACGCTAATTATGTCTCTATTTGTTTCTCTGTTTTTGCTAGGATTTACACAAGCTTCAGTCTGGATCCAGAACACCTGAGAAGAGATGATGCCAACCCCTCAGAGGACCTCAGATGATGCCAATCCTGAAACAACATACAGAACTACCAAATTTTGCTATAAGTTTGATTGCATCATATAATAATTGCTGTTAATAGTGTTCATCGTGTGTTTGATTACGTCTTTAATTGATTTTTCCGTACATTTCTGCCATATGCACATTAACTGACAGTCACCACTGATAAGCTACCACTAAATATTGTAGAAACTTCATTTGCTGTAAAGTTGCTTTGCAATGATTTGTATCGTGAACGGCGCTATACAAATAAACTTGAATATTGAAATACTAATATGGGGAAGAAAGACTCAGGTCAGTATGTGCTAAAAGGATCTCATGACACCCCTAATAACAATATAGTAAAAATATAAAAATTACATTGTGTATTGTTTTTAATGGCTTTGGGAATCCACTTTTTCAAAAGTGACCCAAGTTTTAAAACAAAACAGTGAGAGAAAAAAAAATTATATGGAAACTTTTTCCTCTAAAATACAAACAATATAAACTCACAATTCTGAGAATATATATGCATACACACACACACACACTGTGCATCTATATTCCACCATTTTTATTACAGTTTGGACATTTTCTTTGCAATTCAGAGTTTACATCTCACAATTTCGACAGAATTTTGAGAACTAAACTCTTGCAAAATATAATCTCAGAATTCTGACTTTTCTCCTAATTTACATCTTCAGACTTCTCAGAATTTGCAAGTTTATAGCAATTAGTAGCAATTACCTTTTCGTAGCAATTACCTTTTTAATTGTTTTATTCCTTGGCACAAACAGGCTTCCATAGAAAACTGTCTGTCTTTCATTGCGCCATGAGTTTTTGACATGACTCAGTGTGTGCTCCGTAACTGTGGCTATCATCCACACATCTGCCATCCTTAACAAAGGCATTACTTTACCAGATGAGTATGATGTGTGCGGTAATGACATCGATATGGATCCGTGGAAGCACTGGAGCAACAACCTTCATCTTCAGCCAGACAGCATCACACAACACTCACAACACATTCTGTGTTTGATGGCCGGCCATGATCAAATCTAACCCTGTAATTGCATTACAAGAGCGGGCTTCAAACCACGACTCTCACATATCAAACGGGGCCCATCTAAATCAACACACTCAAAAACAGCCTTGAAACTGAACACTGATTGGAATTCAAGGGATCAATCTTCACAGCAACAAGTCTGAACAGAGCTGTTTAAATTGTCAAAAATTAAAAATGTTTGAAAAGGTGGCCCATTAATTTTCAGTGTTTGGAAAAGTGCGGCATGAACATTCTACTAAATATCTTCTTTTGTGTTCCACAGAAGAAAGAAGGTCATACAGATTAGGAATGACATGAGGGTGAGTAAATTATGACAGATGTTTAATTTTTTATTTGGTGATGTTTTGGATTTGTTCTTAATGTTACTTTCAGAGCAAGAACAAATGATGACACTGAGGCAGGCTGCAGAGGAAGGGAACATTTTGACAGGTCAAGTGAGAGTTGAACTGAAGGAGGCAGACAGAGGGAGTGGATGGGGATTGAAACGCTTGAGAGAGAGAGCAGTTGTGGAGTGAAAGCAGATGCGAAAGTACAGGAATAGTGACTATATCAGAGACAGAGCGATACGCATGGCTGCGTTTTAAAGGGAGTGTGTGTGAGAGAGAGCATGTGTGTTTTACACCCAGTGTGAGGCAGTGGTTGCTGAACTGACTCAATTAGAGGATTAAAGGCAGATTAGCTCTGCCACTGCACACATACTTTATAAACGAAAACGCAGAGATTCCAATCCGATGAGAAAACAGTTTTACGAAGTGGCAATTTGGTTTAAATGTATGGAAACCAATTGTCGCCACAGAAATAAAATAAAATAAAAGGCAATTTGTGAATTGTTATCTCACAATTCAGACTTTTTTCCCTCTGAATTGCAAGTTTATATTGCAATTCTGAGTTTCTATTTCTGACTTTATATCTCACAATTCTGTTTCTTTTGTTGTTGTTTTTTATTTTTTATTTTTTTTTACCATAGAATAAAACATAAAAAAATGATAATTGCACCTTTTTATCTCACAATTCTGCCTTTTTTCTAAGAACTGCAAGTTTATTTCACAATTGTGTGTTTAAACCTCATAAATCTGACTTTTATTTTTTTTTATTTCTGATTTTTAGTTGTTTTGGTTTTTGTTTCTGCCATGGAATAAATAATAGAGTTAATTAGTAAAAAGTAATTGTGACAATTGAGTTTATATCTCACAGTTCTGTTTTTTGTTCCTGTCACAGAATAAATAATAGAGTAAATTAGTAATTAGTAAAAAGTAATTGTGACAATTGAGTTTATATCTCACAGTTCTGTTTTTTGTTCCTGTCACAGAATAAATAATAGAGTAAATTAGTAATTAGTAAAAAGTAATTGTGATTTTTTTTAATCTTGTAATTGACTTATACTAATATATTTCCCTATTCTGACTTTATGATTGATGCGATTAATTATCACAACTTACAATTATAATAATTTAATAATGTGTCGTTTAAACTTAAAAAATTAAGTGTTCATGCTTGACTTAAAATTATAAGTTTAGTTAACTTTAGTTTAGTTAAGTTGGTTAAAGTTATCTCAAGAAATGTGAAGTTGTTACAATTGCAGCAACAAAAAAATCTGAATTTCACTCCGTTACATTGATTCAAATTCAGAATTGAAAGATAAAAAGTCACAATGACTTTATTTATTTTTGTTTGTTTTGTTTTGTGGCAGAAATGTGCTTCCGAATCTGTACAATGTGAAGTACAAGCATGAATGTCCACCTAAGCCTAACCTAACTGAGGCATAAGCAGATTTTATGAAAACGTGAGAGCGTACAAATTCTCCGTCTTTGCAGATGTGTGTTTTTGTAATGACATACTGCAAATTAAATAGATAATTAGTCAGCTCATCATCAGCAAGGCTGGAATGTAAAATAAACATGCTGATGTAAGCAGCTTTAACAGAGATCTGTGTTGAACTGTTAACTCTGCTCTCTGAAGCATTTTGTTTGGATTTCATTACATGGTTCTGTCTCGTCTTTGTACATGACCACGATTCACCACCCACACCTTAGAAACAACAGACCACGCAGCAAACTGGTACTTCTTCTGAAAAGCAGTATTTTTCCATAAACACTCACCTGATTGTTTTTAATTGCATTACTCTGTGAAGCCAAATCACCATTCTCTATGACAGCAGTCTAACTGTGACTGTAAAAACCACTGCCTGCCTAAATACAGTAGATGGATTAAAGACGTTTCGTTTTCCTAATACTGTACCTTCCAGCCTAATGAATATCAAGAACTCTATGGGGGAGTATTTGAGTGAAAATATACACTTTCATCCTTCCATGTAAATGAAGCCTGCAAAATCTCTTCTGGATCTGTTTATACACTGCCATTCTAAAAGTTTGGGGTTGGTAAGATCTTTTTGAAAGAAGTCTCTTATGCTCGTCAAGGCTGCTTTATTTGATCAAATACAGTACAAACAGTAATATTGTGACATATTATTACACAATTTAGAATAAGTGTTTTCTGTTTTAACGTTTTAATTCAAATGTAATTTATTCATGTGATGGTAAAGCTGAATTCTCAGCATCATTACTCCAGTCTTCAGTGTCACATGATCCCTCAGAAATCATTCTGATATGCTGACAATTTCTGTGTCATTGCTGAATAAAAGTATGAATTTCTTTAAATAAAAACCTTACTGACCCTAAACTGACTTTGTTCATTTTATTGATTGATAGTTTGAAAAGCTTGCGTTTCCGTTTTAGAGCCCCTAGAATCAAACTAAACAAGATAGATAGATAGATAACTAGATAGATAGATAGATAGATAGATAGATAGATAGATAGATAGATAGATAGATAGATAGATAGATAGATAGATAGATAGATAGATAGATAGATAGATAGATAGATAGATAGATAGATAGATAGATAGATAGATAGATAGATTGATTGATTGGATAGGGTATAGATAGGGTGTTGTGCCTGGTTGCCAGCCATTGTTATAGTCTTTTTTCTTGTTGCAGTGCGTTCCCTAACAAATAAATAAATAAAAACTCTTTCATTTTCCTCTGCATCTTTCAGATGTGATTATGATTATTATGTTGATTCACAAACCATGTTATTATGTAATTCACAAACCATGTCCTCTTTTGTATTCTATTAGATCCCTATCATGGTACTCAGAAATGCCGTCCGGAGGCTGCAGTTCTAGGACCCTATTCTTTTGTAACAACGCCACCTACCGAACTGGATCACTAAAGATGGACGACATGGACAGCAATCAGAGTGAGTGACTTACCGATTTTCAATTAAGTTTTATTTTATAACCTTAAAACGATGCAAGGTTTACGTAGCCAACGTGAGAACTGCTAAGAAATAATTATTAATTCCCGATTGCTAGTTTTATTGATTATTACGATGTTCTTAATTCGTGGCCATGATTTAATTAAGCTAAACCTTGTTGACATAATGACTACAATAAGTAAATCTAGCCAGCACGTTAATTAAACTTAAAAAGATGATAAAAGCATGTTGATGTGTCCGATTTACCTGTAGCTTGCTGTATTAGTGTGAAAACTTGTTTGATACTCATTGTTTTAGCATATTAGTTAAGTATAAATCATCTTTCATAATTAAACTGGGCTCATTGCTTGGTTGCACCACAATATGTGTTATTAGCCTGTCCTTTTGGCAGTACTTTAGATGAATCTGGTTGATGTTTGAAAGGCATGGTCAGCGGTTTGCCTTCTGGACTGATGAGGCCAGAAACTTGCTCCAAGGAACTCTTCAGCCAGTGTACAGACTGCTATCTCAGAGGAAATCCACATGCAGGCTGTCGATGACCACACTGTAGAGCTAAAGAGACTGCTGGACTTCATTGTAAAGTTACAGGGATCTGAGGAGCATTTAGTGGTACTTAAACAATGTTCACATTTAATCATCATTACAAAAAAACTCATAGTAAAAGGTTCACCAAGGGCCTTAATTAGGAATAACATTGACAATATCTTTTAACTATGCTGCAAATTATTATCTTATCTTTATCTTAAATGTATCAATTTCCTCAAAATAACTGTTTTTGCACCATGGTTTGCCCATAGGGTGGTCTCATAAGTTAAACAATGGCAAGATATGAGACCTATAATCCATAATAACTATGATACATATAATCCATTGTAATTTAAGTGGATGCAACGTGTTCATTGTGTGTTATAAATCATCATACACAACCACAAATAAGCATTATAATACATTAAAACTGTTCTTATGATTATTTATAAGATGATGCAACATATTATAAGGTTTCTTATAATGCATTATTCATTCCTTATAATGCTTTAAGAATAACCTTATAACGTATTATAAATACAGGCTTCATGGAAAGTGTTACCGTCAATCCTTCTATTAAAATTAAAATCTTCCACTTCACTGAAATAGTTATCAGAGAACAATCACTATTGGGTTAACATAAATATCAGTAACAAAAGGTGCACTGGGCATTGTGCAAAAATAATTCATATTCTACTCTGACCTGTAATGATAATCCGGACCAGAAAGGAAGACCTACTCAGCCTCCTGCAAGGAGAAATTCCATAGGACAGCCAGGGCATACATGATGGCCTGTGAAAAAACAGTTAATTTAAGTATACTATTATAGTTCTGCTGAACAGCAAGCCATTATACATTGCTCCATACATGAGTAGCACCAGCATGCAGTTTATACAGTAGATTTTGTAAGTGCAGGAGCAGGACACTCACAAACACATTACATGCTCAGGCATACCTCTGGAAAAAGAGCACCACAGATGAACTGCACTTGATCTGTGAAGCTCAGTTGTGTTGTTGTCCTGTGCAGCACTCCTCTCAGATAAGCAAACAGGACAGTTATTCCTCACTGTCGAGGTAGACAGGCAGCCGGGAAGAGGTTAAGATCTGCACAATAACTTAGTACATCTTATTAGTGATTTTACTGTAAAATAACAAATACAAAGTCTTCATGAAAACATTCCAAAATGCTTTAATGTGGTCTTATTATTTATAAGTGCTCTTTGTCTGCTTTTAAATGGGTCCTATTATGTTCTTTTACAAAGTCTTGATTTTGTTTTGGGGGTGTACTAGAACAGGCTCTCATACTAGGTTGTTCGAAAAACACATTATTTTTCACATATTTTACATTATTACAACACCTCTCTCCACAGTCTGGCATGAACGACTCAAATAGTTCCTGTATCAAATGAAGACCCGCCTTCTAAATACGAAATGTGCTGTGATTGGTTAGCTGGGCCAGTGTGTGCTGTGATTGGTTAGCTGGGCCAGTGTGTGTTGTGATTGGCAGCACTCTGCGCCTGGTCGGAACATGTCACGCCCCTTACCATAGACGCTGCGAGCTTTAGTGTAAATATTGAGTCAAAATCAAATCAATTTGAGTGCGATTTAAACCCAGATGATTATAACCACTCTAAGTTCGTCTGCCTTGGGAAAGCTAGCGTGTGTCCGACACAGTGATAACACGTGTTGCCTTCTCTAGTGCAGCTCAACCAGGTCTCGTCTCATTCGTCAATATTTGTGACATCACAAATCCCGGAAAATATGCGTTGTAGTCCAAACGAGTCGTTCGTTGTAGTTTTTGAAAATGATTTCTGTTAAATAAAATATCTCCTTTTGAAGTGGACTCTAGTGAGAGTTAGTTGACATGTAGTTGCAAAGTTGCTTATAGTCAATAGACTAAAGGGGACCATCAAAATAAAATGTAATCTAATAAAAAAACACACGTTGCATTTTTTTCATTTGAAAGTATTACAACTGATCTTAAACTAGCTCACAGCAAAATTAATATGAGCCTCACAGGAAACACTCAAAACAACACTCAACCACTCCTAACCACTCACAAGATGTAGTAAGACACTGTCCAGATCTTAAATAAACAATGTCAAGATAATCCATTATAAATTAAGTGGATTTCTTATGGTATTCATTGTGTTTTACGAATTCATGCTCTAAAGTTATAACCACAAATGCGCAAGTATTATAATGTATTATAAATGTTATGATTATTTATGAGATGATACAGCATATTATTAAGGTTTTTTATAATACTTTATGCATGAATTATAATGCCTTAAGAAAACCCTTATAATGTATTATAAATACAGGCTTCATAGAAAGTGTTACCGGATTGACAAACAGTTGAGGAAAGAAGGGAGGACATTCAGTTGGTGGGTTTTGCTCTTATATACTTAAATTTGGAGTTCAGAGTTCGGAGTTAGATGTCAGTAACATGATTATTCTGTTTGGTTCTCTATCTCTCTACAACCCCAACAATGCATACGTGTTAAATCAGAAATATATATTACAGAGTTAAACATGTTAACGCAAATGTTTCTTATTTAATTCTCCCTCCCTCCCTCTCTCTGAGGGACATCATTGTGTCCTTAGACTGTTTCAGTTTGGGTTAGTGTTACTGTCAGCAGATGTTACATCAAGTCAGTTTGTTTCAGTTTGCTTGTTTCAGCTTTATGAAGATCAGCTGGGTCAAAGAACACAATTCATCAGCCTTCTGTGCCATCTAGTGGTGGAGTAAAGTAACATTCACACTCAAATTTAAAGCTACTAATTCATTCATTAGTTATATAATTAATAATTCACTCAGATGACACCTGCTTTCATGTGATTTTACAAATGTGCTGTGTAACACAAATGATGTGATTGAGACACAGGCCTCCTCCTTTCACATGATACAAACCCCTAGTGAATCTGAACAACATTATTGTCACCTGAAGCCTGACAATAATGAAGCCCCTCAGCAAAGAGACTCTCTCCTCTTTAAAGTCATTTGCAAATCCTCACTAGCCTACTGTCATTTATGCCACTTTCTCATTCATTTCAGTCGATTCTCATATCTTAAAGCAGGGCTGTCCAAACTCGGTCCTGGAGGGCCGGTGTCCTGCAGAGTTTAGCTCCAACCCTCATTAAACACACCTGAACCAGCTAATCAAGCTCTTACTAGGCATAGGAACTTCCATTCAGGTGTGTTGAAGCAAGTTGGAGCTAAACTCTGCAGGACACCGGCCCTCCAGGACCGAGTTTGGACAGCCCTGTCTTAAAGGATCTGTAGCCCTCTGAGATGGAGAGAAAAGGATAATACCTCAAATTTGAATTCAAATTCATAAAGACTGATCCTTTATAGCCTCCAGATAGCTGTAGCTATAGCTTCTGTCACAGTGGTGTTCCAAAAGGACCGAATGTAATCAGTAGTCTCTGAATGTAGTCTCTGATTATATAACCGATCTTTTGTAGCCTCAAGCCGATGTAGGCTACTCTGATCCTTGATATGGAAGAAATGCATAATGTCTACATGAGCTCTTTTTTTATTAGAATTGCATATGTGTAAAAGTTTCCTGCAAGAACATGAAAGGTACAACATCTGCGAATTTGCGTAGAACTGTGTGGAATAATACTGAAAGCTGTTGGCCTGATGAGGGCAGCACACTAATGGTGAAACTCTTTTTAGGTCCAGTAGTTAGCAAAAAATGAAAATTCTGTCAATATCTACTCACTTTGAATTTGGTACCCTAAATAAATAACCATTCAGAAACGTGCTCTCATCAATCCCAGGAATGTCAGTTATTAAACCTGATTATTTACAAAATAGTAAGAAATTGAACATGTAAATGAGCTAACTTTAGCTGTTGCTCAGTGAGGGATTGACAGTTATAGCTTATATGAGGATGTCAGCCTAAAGTTAATTTTCCAATATTTTTTTTTACCATCTTCTGAAATGTCATTGTCATCATACCAAATGATGTAATTTTATCAAACAGAATTCATCAGAAAATATTTCTGCTTGCAAAGGGGTTTTACAATAGTGGAAAGTGATGAAAGAACGTACATTTATTACAAATTAAAACAGTATTCATAAAAACGCATATATTATATATTTATATATTAAACATTTATACATTGATACTGAATTACATAAAAACATAAAAAGTGACAGTTTTGGGTTTAGGATCATGACACAAATAGCAAAATCTGTTCAAACAAAAGTAGGGCATTTTTTAAAAGTTTACACTGTGCCGCTATGATGAAAATAAAATACTATTAAAACATGAATTTGCAAAATAAAATAAAAAAATTATATGTGAATGTTTTTATAAAAAGCCCAATTGTACGTATTATGAAAGGTCTTCTATGTACTTTCTAAAGTACACTGAATTAATATGTGATTTGTACCATCATGCACTGTACCTTTTCTCTCACAGTGTGTACTCTGTCTAAGAGAAACAAATACTACTCCAGCTTTTTTGAGAATTCTTTAAGTTCATTCTGTGCTAGAATAAAATGTAATCTACTTAATAACATTCCAGATGAATGCACTTAGAGAGCTAATTCAATTATGCCATTTTTCCAATGACAGCTTTTTAATCATGATTCTGATTAGGCACTTAATAAAAGCGTAAATTATACCATCTGCCTGTACCGTTGCACGGGTCTGTTCTTTGAGCGTGACCATATCTGCAACTTTATGCGTGTCATTGTCTGGTCATAGATAATGAGCATTATTACTCAGTTAATATCTGTATGCACACTCTTATGGCGAGGCCATATGAATCAGTTTCGCTTTATTCCTCGCCAGCTCTGGCTCTTTTAAAAAGTGACAAATAAGACCTGGGATGAATAGGAGATGCCTTTTAGCAGCACACAAACCTATATTTCCATAAATAAAGATGACCTGCTCAGCCAGGCAGATGAGCATGAGTGTTTTGTTCAGCTTGGTTGGATGTTGATTGAACTGTTGAACTGTATTGAATATTTAGAGGATGCAAATTAGATGCTCTTAGGGCATCATTCTGCTGCATGGGATACTTCAATATGTTAGTTCAGTGTGAGGAACAGTCTGAAATCTAAGGCCATTATTAAATTCTATTTTTGAATATACTTGAATGCAAATGGGAAAATTATCATGAAAGTAGTCTGTTGAGAATTTCCAGGTGGTCATATGACCCAGTCAGCCATGGGTGGAGCCAAGTCCCCTCAGGTGCACTGAATCACTATTTAGTTGCCATTGTTTGGTGTGTGTAGGCAACATGCAGCTGAAGCTGACATTCCCTTTCCTTCTCCTCAAAAAAGAGCTTCTTGTAGAGTTTATGTGTTTCTGCTTTTAAATCATACAACTCTATTTGAATCATGTTGCCATGGCTCGATTCCTATGCTTCCAATTGTTGAATAAAGATCATGGACTGAGTATTGGATCCATTGTGTTTTAATGGACACACCATCCTGGTAGCGCCTTCCTGAACCAACTTGCATCTAAACTTTACATAGTCTATATCACTCGTGCACTTTATTCCAAGTCTTCTAAATCATTGTGTGGTGAGTGAGTTTTTGTATGGTTCAGGTATGTCCTAAGTTATTGGGACAAAATGTCCCCACAAAGATGGACATATCCAAAATCCTTGCTCTTGTGGTGAAATTTTTGGTCCCCATGAGGAAAAAGCTTATAAATCATCCAGAATGAATTTTTTTGGAAATCTAAAAATGCCAGTAGTTTTGTGTGAGGGGTAGGGTTAGGGTAACAGGGTAGAAAAATACAGTAAGGACAGTATAAAAACCATTATGTCTATGTAAAGTCCCCATAAAACATGGAAATCTGTGTGTGTTGTTGTTGTTGTTTTTATTCAGTCCTGATATTCGCCTTGAGGTAGCAGTGTTTTTCTTCTCAGTTTAAATCTGTTTGGTGAATAATCCGAAGTTCACCTTACAATTGTAAATGATTCGTTCACAAATCAGACACATCTTGTTCTCAGCTCCCTGACCCTGTTTGCAAAAAATAAGAAAAGGTCATTAGTGAAAAGTAACTAAAATTTCTGTTTGTTTGTCACACAGAACTGTCATAGCTTCAGAGCACTTTGAATATGGAACACAAGTTGTACGGATGTCTTTTATGGTGTTTCTGTATACCTTTTGAAGCTTCTCATTCAGTTTCATTATATTGAAAAGAGTATTTCTGTGTTCCACCAAAAAATAAATAAATAAATAAAGTCATACAAGTTTGAAACAATGTGACGGCAAGTAAATGATGACAGAATGTTCATTTATGGGTCCATTTCATAATAAAACTATTAGAATCTATAACCGTTATGAAAAAAGAATTGCACTTAATTGTATTGAACATGCACTTGTAATGTACGTTAAAAAGAGCTGTTCTTGCAGGTAATATAATATTCATGAGATAAAAGCTCGGTTACACTTTATTTTAAGGTGTCCTGGTTACAGTGTAATTATATTTAAGTACTGAGTAATGTTAATAATTAACTATATCTACTTACTATACGGTTAGGGTTAGGATTAGGGTTTGGTTGTAATGTAATTATGCATAATTTATTGTTATTATAATAGTAAGTACATGTAACGTGTAACAAGGACGCCTTAAAATAAAGTGTTACCAAAAGCTCATATAGGTGTACTTAAAGAGCTAACTTTTATGATTGCTTATTAACACACTTAAAACCTTGTAATATATTTTAGTTTACCACAAATGTTTGTCAATGCATTCAGCAGTACATTTTAACCATATTTCAAAGACAATAAAATTATGAAATTACATATAAAGAAGATGTACTTAAGTACTTAAAAGGGTCGAAAAACACTCTAAAGTTCTGCTAATTGCCTTTATTATAAACTGAAACTGTAATACATTTTCATTTCATTGCAATTAAGATGCAATAATTGTCTTTTAAATAATTAATTAGCAATTATTAAAAAGTATATTCTATGAGTTTATTACTTCTGTAATAAGTACTCTTTTTAAGTATGCTAAAGTGTTTTTCACAAGGGAATATGAAATGTAATAATTAAGAAGAGTGAGTTGTTGCTGCTGGTGAACTATAAATAAACCTTTTCTGGAGAGGTGCGTCACACAGATCTTCACGTCTGCAGGACATCTGCTGGAGCAGTGAGACTGGAGGAAGTGGCCCGGGCACAGCAGCAGCAGCACTGGCACAGAGCCGCCCACACCAGTCTGCTTCAGCATGAGGCCCTGCGCTTGTACGGGCATGTGTGGGTGAGTAATTGTATGTTTGCCTGAACATCTAAGAGACATTGTTCTTTATTTGCGAGCAGGGCAGCAATCATAGACAAACTCACATGGGAGTAGGAATATTTATGCATCATTGTATGCATGAGCCCCAAATACAGATGAAGGGCTATTTTGGATGAGTGTTTTAAACCTGTGTGTGGGCACTGTTGGCAGAAGCAGCGGGCATGATGCCCAGCTGAGTGTGATACGGAGCGGTTCAGCCTGTGCCAGCGTGCCATTGGCCAGGCTAGTCTCAGTCACTCTGGAAGCAGCATTCAAGGTGATAAGAAAATGACTTCGCTATTGGTGGAGAGCCTTGGAAATAACAGTGTTCCCATATATAGCTGCTATGAATAGAAACCACAGCCATTATAAATATAGGAAGGCATAAATTGTTGTTTTTGTGCTTGTCGTTTTATGACTGCTGACAACAGTCCACAAATATTAGACGCTTTGCACAGCAGCAGGGGAGCAGACGTCAGAGAAATGCTGCAAAGGCTTCATTCGCATGCATTTTCTTGACAAAAACTTTCTTACCAAATCTGTTCACAATAATGCGTGTGCTGTTGAAATCAGTCTTAATACTGTAGCAAGCTATACATTGCAAGAAACGTAGTGTTGTTAAAACATAGACCCATTTGTTTTTGTTTTTGTTTTTCCTTAATAATTAACGGCTTAAACTAGCCTAAACTGGTTTGTAGTCTGTTTGGGGGAGAGCCTTGGAAATAACAGTGTTCCCATATATAGCTGCTATGAATAGAAACCACAGCCATTATAAATATAGGAAGGCATAAATTGTTGTTTTTGTGCTTGTCGTTTTATGACTGCTGACAACAGTCCACAAATATTAGACGCTTTGCACAGCAGCAGGGGAGCAGACGTCAGAGAAATGCTGCAAAGGCTTCATTCGCATGCATTTTCTTGACAAAAACTTTCTTACCAAATCTGTTCACAATAATGCGTGTGCTGTTGAAATCAGTCTTAATACTGTAGCAAGCTATACATTGCAAGAAACGTAGTGTTGTTAAAACATAGACCCATTTGTTTTTGTTTTTCCTTAATAATTAACGGCTTAAACTAGCCTAAACTGGTTTGTAGTCTGTTTTAAATGGGTTTTGGGTATTTTTGAGCTGATCAGGCTGACTACACAACTAAACTAGCTAAAAAACAGTTTGGCCAGGATGATTGAAGACCGGCTTGATCAGGTTAACACCAGCTTAGGTTGGTTTAAGCAAGAGTGTCAGCAGGAAATATTCAGCAGATTGCTGCGCGCATGGCCAACCTGGAAGTTAGTATATGCCAGGTTCCCTCTACCAAAAGCTAGAAGGTTTTATTATTATTATTACAGAAAATAAGCTCTGTAACCAACAAAAATGGATGATTCTTACACATTTTGTTTTAATCTGGTAACAGAAAAGACTTTTCCCTTATCGGCCTAGAAAATCACAACTTTTCATTTTCCGTTGGTCTTAGTACACGATGTAACTACAGAAGAGTCAAGTTTTAAATAGGAAAAATATAGAAACTCTTTGGTCATTTCTGAGCGAGATGCTAACGGTCTAATCAGATTCAATGATCTATGCTAAGCTAAGCTAAAAGTGCTACCGCCATACCCGCAAATCGGCTGAATGGATTCTAAAACGGTAAAACTCAACTGTTTAACTCTAGGGGAGTTGGAAAATGAGCCTATTTTCAAAAATAGTGGAGTGTTCCTTTAACTGAGGCCTGTAGAGTCTGTGGTGAAGTTATTGGGTTGTCTACTATTTCTCTGAGCGTTACACGGTCTGATCTTAGGGTGAATTTGCTGGGACGTCCACTCCTGGGAGGATTGGTGTCTGTCTTGAATGTCTTCCACTTGTGAAAATACTTCCACACTGTAGAATGATGGATTTCAAATTGTTTGGAAATGGCCGTATTACCCCACTCAAATTGATGGCAGCAACAATTGCTTCTCTAAGATCATTGCTGATGTCTTACCTCTTTGGCATTGTATTAACACACACCTGAAGGCTCCAGACCAGCAAACTGCCAAAACTTCTGCTTTTATAGAGGTGCTCAGACTTCAGTTAATCAAAGGCATTTTATTAGCAGTGCCTGACTGCTACTTACCTTCTTAATTCCTATATGTTAACAGTGAAAGTGTCCTAACTTTGTCACCCATGGCTTTTACATTTTGGCTTTATTTTTGTTAAACATATTTTTGTACAATATGTCATGTGTTGTTCGTCTTCCAAATTTTAAGACCTGGCAAGTACCAGTTAATGTTTTATTATGTCCTGATATGGAAAACCATGGAATTAAATAGGGTGTCCTAACTTTTTCACATGACTGTGTGTATATATATATATATATATATATATATATACACACCGCTGTGCTGTAAAAGACTGAGCTGTAGTTATCAGAAAAGTTTGGTTGCCGTTCTTGCTGCTAAAGGTGGCACAAACATATTATAAGTTTAAAGGGGCGATTAGTTATTTTCTCATGGGTGATAGCAGGTGCTGGATAACATTTTATTTTGTTTAGACATACACAATATATATCAAACAAAACTCCCTGTTGAGGAATTGCAATAAACATGTATTTTCATTAGCATATTTGTGCATCTACAGCTGAATGTGTTTTATAATCAACAAAGTACACACCTATTTGATGTTAATATTTACTTTTAATAAATGCATTACTAGAAAAAAAAATGCAGTGCTTCATTTTGCAGTAAAGTTGAACTGTTTGGTTAAGGTAATTTTGTTTTTTTGATGGCTGTGCTAATTGTTTTGAGAACAAGTACATTGCATTGGAGAAAAGTGTCAAATCAACTGAGAAAAACTGTAATAGTGAGAATAGGTCCTTAAAATAAAGTGTTACCCCGAATTCATGCAAATTAGTAATCAATTTACTAAAATGTAAAATTGCCATGAGAGTGTGTTGCCATGTCTCAAGACTTCAACATCACCACCACTAAGCTTTTGACAACTCTTTTAGTATTTATTTAAAAGTTGGATAGTTTGAGTTAGTATAGTTTGCAAGAGCTTCATTCTTATACTGTGGCACTATCTACTGTGGTTTAGGTTTGGGTTTAACATTTACCAAACCCTGCCTAATTCATGTTAACTGGTGAGCAAGACTACAGGTCCATTTCACTTTCCATGACTCAGTCACATGTGTAGGTGTTGTATGCACTCTCACAAACAAGTGGAAAATGCTGGTAAGATTATTGGAAATTTGGTTTGGTTAAAGTAGTTTTGTGAAGTGACTGAAATTCATTTGATCCGTGTAGCATTCATAATAAACAGCATGCTAATGTACATATAAGCTTTTATTTTGAACTTTAAAGTAGATAAAGATGTGATGAAACACTGCCAATATTAGTGCAATCAGGATAAACTCCCGCAGAGCTCATTAAATGAGAATGAATGGAAAGAGTTACAGTACTTCACTTCTATTAATAAGTTATGTGAAATCAAAGACTCGACTTGGGTTGCGAGCAAGAAAATCAAGAAAAAAAATCCATGTAAAAATGTGAGAGTTGGTTGAAGAATTAGAGGAGAAAATATTTTTATTAGTTCAGTAGAAAACAGATCTCCATAATCATAGAAAAACAAGGGTGTGTTCTCTTGTTATAAAAACTATGCTAATGCTATTATTTTACCTTCAGATTCCTCATGTTTTCAATTGGATTACCTACAATGTCAGCTTTTGACGTCAAGTTCTAATGATACCACACAGACACGACCAAGAGCCTTGTCCAAAATGGACAGAAAATACACAAGACTTAAATTAAGCAGTTTTCTCATTGTGGCATGAGATACAGAGCACACGAGTCACCAATGCAAAGAACAGAGCTATTTAAAACTGCATTAGCACTGGATCAAACTGAGATACTCAACAGTGTGTATAATGATGTATATTGATGCTTGTTGCTGATCAAAACAATGCTCATCTAAATGAGTTGATGTATGTGTCAGCCTGTGGCCTGTAGCACGAAGCCGGTTTCAGTTTTTACCCGGGTAAGTTCACGTTTAGTTTGAGCAAACTCTGAGTTTTCAGGCTCAAGAAGGTGGGTTGGTTTTTAGCGGGTTTCGTCGCCATGGTAACTTATGCTACACGGCTACCCTGCTCCGGAGCAGGTTTTCTTCTGGGTTCGAGATCACAAACCCAAACTGGGGCAATCAGCTGTGAGCAAAGTGATATATATCTGATGCAATGAAGCCACTCCCCCATATCTCTCACTCCAAATTAAAGCAGTTTACAGTCAAAGAATTTTAGAGACAAAATTGACCGACTTTTGTAGCTTATTTATTATATATATATTATATTATATTAATTGTAATTGCTTATAATTCATATAATATATTGATATAATTATTATATGAAGTAGCAATTAATTTTAAGCTTTGTATTTAAATTATATATATATATATTAGGGCTGGTAATTAATGCGTTAATTAGATTAATTAATTACGGTGAAAAATAATGCGTTCAAATTATTAAAGCATTTAACGCATGTGCCCCGCCCCAGACCCACGTGTGTCATCTGACATTTCATACAGTTGATTGATGACAAATATGATGCAGGGCAACAACTCACTGCGTAATGGAACCTAGAGAACATAGTTAGAATGTCCCTAAAATTCAATATATGGGGCAAAAATGCCCGTTTGAGTTTTTGTCTCATATTTACATCATATAGTAGTTAAGCAATATCACACGAGTGCAAGTGTGATACTGATCTTATACAACAGTTCAGTAAGTAATAAGTTAATATTGTGTTATTTTAGACGCAATGTTGTCTGTTTTGTTCAATTTTGCCAACAAAAATATAAAGACAAAGCAGAACTGTTCGTCTCCGAGCAAAACACATGAACGAATGGGTGAAACATAGGCGCATTGGATTTGAAGCGGCGCTGCACAGATCGATCGGTGAATGACATCAAAGTACCGCAAGAGCGATTCAAAAGCATAAGGGGCCGTCTGCTCTCTAATCGCTCTTGCGGTACTTTGATGTCACCCACCGATCGATCTGATGGTGATGATCCGCTTCAAGTCGAACAAGCCTAATGATTCAATGGA
>NW_015507717.1:829-2549 GCF_001515645.1 Sinocyclocheilus grahami | reverse complement strand
GGCCCCCTGAACTGCCCGCTCCGCCATGGCCCCCTGAACTGCCCGCTCCGCCATGGCCCCCTGAACTGCCCGCTCCGCCATGGCCCCCGAACTGCCCACTCCGCCATGGCCCCCTGCTCTTTCAGTCTTGTATTTAAAGTGTTGTCCATTCCGTTATTCCTTTGTCCAGTGCGTCTATACTATGTGCTCTGTGTGTGTATCTGCCTGTCCCGTGTTACCCCTGTTTGGATAAATAAAGACTGTTATTCGTGAATCTCCCTCGCCTCCGCATTCCTGATTAATCAGGATTAATCATGATTAATCCCACCTAACATTAAAGTTTTTAAATATACTTTGATGTGGAATGATACAGGCTACGGCGCGCGCCAGCACCTTTGTGCGTGCAAAATTGAAGATCACGTGCTACGAGCACAGTACCTTTCCTGTGCGAGTCGAGCCTGGTGCTGAAGTGAAGTTGGAGCGCGCTGAAACGTCTGAAACGCTCTGAAACGTCTCCCATTTGATGTGGTCGTAAAGACATTCTGCAACTAAATAAATGCACTTCTTGTCAAGAAAAAAGAGACAGAAACAGCAGTTGTGTGTGGGATGGCCAAACCTAGCCCTGCCCCTGCATTAATTTCCTTAAATATTTTTAATGCATTCAACTGAAAAAATTAATCACCTGCATTAACACGTTAATTTTGACAGCACTAATTATTAATAATAATTATTTGTATTATTAAACTATTGTTGATTGCCTCACAGCTCACATGATATCACAGTGTTAGTGTCTCTCATTTGTTACTTTTAACCAATCTGTACATAAAATATATATTGATTTTAACCTAAAATGATTTGAGTCATTTAGTTTTATTGTAAATTACTCACAAAGTGAAACAATTAAACTTTTTGTCAAGAAGAGAGACATCTCAGCTGAGCATGTGCTGAGTAAGTGACATCAAATGTGTTACATTTGCCCGCATTCTCCACCACATACTGTCCTGTTCGGAGTATTCACTCATTTCAAACGACTCCACATTCAGTTTGACAGAGCTGTTACTCTGATGAGGCATATCACAGTGTTCTTTGGGCCTCTGTTTGAGAACTGTGTAATAATTGTAAAACTAATTTGACAATTTAGCACACTGCCTCCCAGTACATTGTAAATGCGCAAACAGTTCATGAAGCATGATGATTCTCAAGAGACACGACTCCTCTGGAAATGCAATTAGTTTGCTTATGCACCAGATATTTGCTTTTGTAAACTTTGCTTGAAAGAGAGAGAGGATTTCGTATTTCTAAGTTTCTTCCTGACAAGTTATTTTTTTTTCAATAGTAACTGGACTTCAGAAATGACATCTGACAGTCAACTTGTGTGGGTGTGAAATAAGAGTCTTTCTCTACAGCACAGCTGGTTAAATGGATTCATTATCTTCTCACTGAAATGTCTCATTCAGCCTAATGTGAGTTTTTGTGATTTTCGTGCTATTATTAGTGGTCAGGACTCTGCACTTTATTAAACCAGATCATCAGTCTCACTGAGCCGTGTTGTGTGTCTCTGCACAAATATCCACCTGCACATGAAAGTCTCAAACCCCTGAATGTGCGGTAAAGTTTTTTGCTGAGAGCAGAAGCAGATGAAGACAAAGACAAGAGAGATTCTAGAGAAAAGTATCCTGAGTAGTTTAACATCCACAGTGTAAAATACATCTATCTATCTATCTATCTATCTATCTATCTA
>NW_015507717.1:0-621 GCF_001515645.1 Sinocyclocheilus grahami | reverse complement strand
TATCTATCTATCTATCTATCTATCTATCTATCTATCAGATAGATACCCAACAGAAGTGTAGCCCACACTGAGCTCTAATTTTAACCGTTTAAACTTCTGTTAATCACAAAACTACCCTAGAAAGCCACATCCGCCCTCACCTTGAGTCTTTAATTCCTAGGACAAACGATTATGTAATGGGCTTAAAAATAAATCTGGCTTCTGGACATACGGCTCATGTCAAATTCAAAGCCATCTCATTGGTCACAATTACATAAACAGAAGAGAGCAGAAGAGGGATGCTGCATGCCCCCTTTAATCTTTCATGATGTCAACATAAACCCCTGATTGTGTTTCAGAGCATGTCAGTGAACAGCATTTAACAATATGTATATTTACCATGAAATTTGGATATTTTAAAGGTGATATCACAAATGAAGAAGTCAAGGGCTCTTAGAGCTCCAGTTAACTGGTTCATGGTTTATAAGTGATGAAACTGCCCAAAGGTCTCAAGGGACAAATACAACGGCAGGCTTTAATGGACATGTAGCAACCAACATGCATGCATGTGTGCATGAGTAAGGTTTGTGTTTGGGCAGGTATAAGTAGAACCTAGACCGAAGAACAAACAGATGCATGTTA
>NW_015507716.1:49871-50212 GCF_001515645.1 Sinocyclocheilus grahami | reverse complement strand
TATGAAACTTTATGACTTAATAGATAATGCTGAATGAGTGTTTGTTGTGCATCAAAATACACCATGCATTTGTATCCATGATCACCATTTTCTTACAGAGTGAAAAACATTGCAGAGCAAAGAGGACATAGACAACGCACGGACAGACAAGACAGAGCAGGTTACTTTTGATAATGGGAAACAAAGACTCAGCATTCAAATTCTGTTAGTTTTATCAATAATTTCAAACGATAAATACAGTTTGGAGCTGTTTAGTGGTGTGACTGTTCATGGGTGCTCCCGCTTTGCCTCAGTTCAAGTGAAGCAGGAGCGCATTCTAATTAGCACGAAATAAACATGAA
>NW_015507716.1:46081-48751 GCF_001515645.1 Sinocyclocheilus grahami | reverse complement strand
TTCTAATTTATTGAGATGCACCTGTACACTTAACAGCCTAATATTAATTTTTCTTCGGACACACAACTTATAAATCCCTTCTAAATATCCACTCAAAAACATTGGATATGCTGTAAGTTATTTTTCCAATAAATTTAGTCTAAAAACATTTATTTAGTGCAATTTACCCGAGGTGTGAACTTGACAAGATGGCGCTGTTTCTCCCACGGAGTCACTCAGGCTCGTGCGGAATGATCTCAGTGTTGGCTGGATTTGTTTTTATTAGTTTAGTCAACATAGCTAATAGCTAATAGCATAGCTAATTGTTGACTGGATTTGAAAATAAATGTTCGTTCAATGTTTTTCAAATATATTTGTGTAGACTTAAAAGGATCATATGATGTTGCTAAAAGGAACATTATTTTGTGTATTTGGTGTAATGAAATGTGTTTGTGGTAAAAAAACACATTATTTTCCACATAATGTACATAATTGTTTCTCCTCTATGCCCCGCGTTACAGGTGTATAAAGTTGGCTTGAATCAGTACCTTTTTTTCTGTTTGCAATTTGCTTTCTTTTATTTGAAGTAGGGTTTCCAGTTTTCCTGTTGATTTTAGTGTCTAGTATTTTAAAACATTTTGTATCAATAAACATTTGTATTTGTATTTTTTATTTTATTTTATATTTTAATATTAATATTTTATTAATATTTGTATACTTTACCCACGTCTCCTGCCTAATTCTATGAGGGAACCGAATCTGTGTGCTTGATCACCACATTTTTGGGTTGTTTGAGTATTTTTCCCTGGGGGTAATTCCTAGGGTGGCGTAGTCAGATTTTCTTATTTATAAAAGCTTGGGCTTGGGTCTCAAAATTGCGCCACTCCGTCACACATAGAAAAACCTTTTTTGTCTAAATGGTTCCATAAAGGACCTTTAACGTCTGAAGAACCTTTCTGTTACACAAAAGGTTCTTTGTGGTGAAAGAAGGTTCTTCAGATTATAAAAAGGTAAGAAAGAGATGGTTCTTTGTGGAACCAAAAATGGTTCTTCTATGACATCCATGTGAAGAACCTTTTAAAGCACCTTTATTTTTTAAGAGTGTGGGTTCACTTCTGTCTTTATTAAGGCTTAAATGTTCATTAATTCCCCACTATTATGGGTATGTCCTAAGTGGAAATATTTGTGTATGGCTGAACACTTTACTAATTGCAAATTGTTTAATGGATTATTTCTAAAAGGTAATACAGTTTCAGTACCAATCATAAACTGCAACTGTCCACATTTTCAAAGCAACTGTGTAATATGATAAATTGTCTAAGCTGTTTTGCCTGATTGATTACAGGCGTTCAAATAAATTGGTAATGTAAGGACACTGCAGTGCAGATCAAACAAACTTATGCTAGTTTAGGAAAATACAATTTATTTTTACTCTGATGTGTTTAGCTTAAATGTGTAAGGCTAAATTGATCTAAACAGTTTAATTAGTAGTACAGCACTGCAGAAAGTTGACAATAATGCCTGAAATAAACCTCCACAAATGGCCTATGTCTGACATCCTTAATTTCCCGCTAATTTTTATTGAACACCTAGTGTTTTCTTTTATTTCTCATACTGGATATTATGTAGCATTATCAATAAAGTCACTAGTAAATGAACATTGAACTACATCATATACAAATAAACATTTTCTCAATCTTGTAGTATGTAATTGATTACAGAATACAGGGGATACACTTCTGATACTTTGCATCAAAGCATGTAAAGCGAACAAATAAATACTTAAAGAAGAGTTTAATACATACACTGTGATGACGATCAACAAAGACAAGGATCCGGAAGGTGTTTGACAGAAATGTGCAGAAATCTCTTCAGGAACATGGTAACAGATTATGTCTATTTGCACCAACAGAAATAATAGTAACAAAAAGAGAAAGGTTTAGATAAAGGAAGTATTACATGTGCACATTGCAGGTAAAGTGACCATAAAATGGTCATAGGGATAATATTAATGGAATGTCACTTTAAGCTCTCTTACAGTGAAGAAAAAAAAAACTGACAGATTTTACTAATTTTGTCAGTGAAGGTCTTCATAATCAGCTGCTGATTTATTTGCTGTTGTTACACATAATGGCTCCTTTGCAGACGAGTTGCAGCTTTTTTCCCTCGGATTCCTGTACAGAGTCCACCCACACATAACTTCCTGGACCCACTGACTCCACCCACAAATAACTTCCTGTTCCTGCACACTATTGTGAGAGCTCTTGTCGGCAACACGGAAAGAACCTTCTTAACACAATGGAACATACAGGTATATATTTCACATATACAGCATGCTTGTTTGCTATATAAAATGTGAAAGTAAGATGCAACATTAAAACATAGTTTAGTTTTATTCTGTTTATTTAACAACGAAGGAGTAACATCAGTTTTACTTTCGTTTTTGTCCCAGAACCGTGTCGAAAACAAATCTGTGCAACACTGTGTTCAGTGTTTCAGAAATAGCTTATCTGTCAGTTTATGTTCAGTTTCATAAATGTACATTTAACATGTAGGCTACAATTCTAAAACGTGATGCTCTGAGCATTATCAGTGGTGAAGTTGAGGCCTTACGCACGTATTGCGTATCCCACAACTGTTTGCATATTAGGATTTTTACCTTAAATATTTGCATATAATCGACCCTCAGTA
>NW_015507716.1:8834-28060 GCF_001515645.1 Sinocyclocheilus grahami | reverse complement strand
TAAGTGGAAATATTTGTGTATGGCTGAACACTTTACTAATTGCAAATTGTTTAATGGATTATTTCTAAAAGGTAATACAGTTTCAGTACCAATCATAAACTGCAACTGTTCACATTTTCAAAGCAACTGTGTAATATGATAAATTGTCTAAGCTGTTTTGCCTGATTGATTACAGGCGTTCAAATAAATTGGTAATGTAAGGACACTGCAGTGCAGATCAAACAAACTTATGCTAGTTTAGGAAAATACAATTTATTTTTACTCTGATGTGTTTAGCTTAAATGTGTAAGGCTAAATTGATCTAAACAGTTTAATTAGTAGTACAGCACTGCAGAAAGTTGACAATAATGCCTGAAATAAACCTCCACAAATGGCCTATGTCTGACATCCTTAATTTCCCGCTAATTTTTATTGAACACCTAGTGTTTTCTTTTATTTCTCATACTGGATATTATGTAGCATTATCAATAAAGTCACTAGTAAATGAACATTGAACTACATCATATACAAATAAACATTTTCTCAATCTTGTAGTATGTAATTGATTACAGAATACAGGGGATACACTTCTGATACTTTGCATCAAAGCATGTAAAGCGAACAAATAAATACTTAAAGAAGAGTTTAATACATACACTGTGATGACGATCAACAAAGACAAGGATCCGGAAGGTGTTTGACAGAAATGTGCAGAAATCTCTTCAGGAACATGGTAACAGATTATGTCTATTTGCACCAACAGAAATAATAGTAACAAAAAGAGAAAGGTTTAGATAAAGGAAGTATTACATGCAGGGCCGGACTGGGATGCGATTTCAGGCCGGGAAATCTCACACTCATCCAGGCCACACAGAAAAAAAAGGAGCCAAAATTGTACATTTTGGGGTAGAACAGCTTGTCACTGGAGCAGTAATCTTAAAAGGACATATTTGTACCTTTTTTACCCCTAATAGGTACATGTTAGTACCTTAGAGTAGTAAGTCATACCCTTAAGGTACTAATATGTCGGCATACCTATTAGGGGTAAAAAAGGAACAAACATGTTATTTTAAGAGTACTGCTCCAGTGACAAGCTGTTGTACCCCAAAAGGTGCGATTTTGGGCACTTTTTTTGTATATAGCCTATACTTCCACAACAATTTCTGAAACCACAGACAACCCTATTATTTGTATGGCCATCACATAAAAAGGTCTAAATCCTTAGTCTGGGGCCGTGGAAAATAATTAAAGGTTCTCTCTTGAACTGCACCAATTTACTTCTCTTTCCCTTTTCTTCATTTCTTCCAATATCTCTGTCTCTCCTTTTTTTTCTTACCTGTCACTTCTTCACCAGCAGGTCTACTGTTATGAACAGAACTGTGTCCACCTTGTTGAAAACAACCACCTCATTTCAATTTGTTAGCACAGAATGTTATTTATCTTAAGTATTTAAGGCTTTTGGCCTAGATTTAACAAATATACACTACCAGTCAAAAGTTTTTGAACAGTAAGATTTTTTGTTTTTAAAGAAGTCTCTTCTGCTCACCAAGCCTACATTTATTTGATCCAAAATACAGCAAGAACAGTAATATTGTGAAATATTTTTACTATTTAGAATAACTGCTTTCGATTTTAATAAATTTTAAAATGTAATTTATTCCTGTGATCAAAGCTGAATTTTCAGCATCATTACTCCAGTTTTCAGTGGCACATGACCCTTCAGAAACCATTCTAATATGCTGAATTGCTGCTCAAGAAATATTTAGTATTATTATTATTATCGATATTTAAAACAGTTGAGTACATCAGGATTCTTTGATGAATAGAACTATCCAAAGATCAGCATTTATCTGAAATAAAAAGCTTTTGTAACATTATACACTATACCAAAAGTTTCGAGTCAGGATCTTTTTATTATTATTATAATATTATTTCTCTTTGCTAAATATTACTTTTATTTAGCAAGGATGCTTTAAATTGATCAAAAGTGATGATAAAGACATTTACAATGTTACAAAAGACTTCTATTTCAGATAAATGATTTCTATAAACTTTCTATTCATCAAAGAAACGTAATAATAATAATAATAATAATAATAAATGTGTTTTGAGCAGCAAATCAGCACAATGATTTCTGAAGGATCAAGTGACTGGAGTAATGATGCTTCAAATTCAGCTTTGAAATCACAGGAATAAATTACATTTGTAAATATATTCAAATAGAAAATAGTTATTTTAAATATAAAAATAGTTCACAGTGTTACTGTTTTCGCTGTATTTTGGATCAAATAAATGCAGGCTTGGTGAGCAGAAGAGACTTCTTTAAAAAAACACATTAAAAATCTTACTGTTCAAAAACTTTTGACTGTGTATTCAAATATGTTCTAAAGTGCCTAAATGTCAAAATTAGTACAATATATTTGTTGAAAAATTCTAATACTGAACACACTATTGAATTATAGGCTGTGACTCATATTATTTTTGTGTTGCTGTCTCTAGCTCCCTCCCTCCCTGTACAATAAATCCATGTGAATATCTGTCTCTGCTAATGTTTTTTTTTATGTAACTTTACAATCGACATTGATGTCCTTCCGCACAGTATTCTGAATGGTGATAATAATGGGGTGCTACTGATAGCCTACAGATACTAGCAGTTTAATACTCCACTAGGTTAATAAAGACAAACCGATCTAGCGTATTTACAGATGAAGCTGACCTGCACTTGAAGCCCTGAACAGGTCAGTGATGTTGCTACATTCCACTGCAGCTTCTGGACGCTTCCTCTCCTTCACGGAGTCTCGCGCATCGCTTCTGTTCGGAACCGTTTGACGGAAGCGCCGAACGCACGTGAGCGGATTCGTATAGTGCAGCGCTGCCGGTCAAGACCGATTTATGATTTATTATCGGAAATAATCACTTTGGTACATTGAGAAGGCATACATATAAAATATTATTATTAATAATAAAATAAATAAATAAAAACAGGCCAGCGGGCCAAATCAGCCGGCAGGCCACCGGGAATTCCCGATGGCCAGTCCGCGCCTGATTCCATGTGCACAATGCCGGTAAAGTGACCATAAAATGGTCATAGGGATAATATTAATGGAATGTCACTTTAAGCTCTCTTACAGTGAAGAAAAAAAAACTGACAGATTTGACTAATTTTGTCAGTGAAGGTCTTCATAATCAGCTGCTGATTTATTTGCTGTTGTTACACATAATGGCTCCTTTGCAGACGAGTTGCAGCTTTTTTCCCTCGGATTCCTGTACAGAGTCCACCCACACATAACTTCCTGCACCCACTGACTCCACCCACAAATAACTTCCTGTTCCTGCACACTATTGTGAGGGCTCTTGTCGGCAACACGGAAAGAACCTTCTTAACACAATGGAACATACAGGTATATATTTCACATATACAGCATGTTTGTTTGCTATTTAAAATGTTAAAGTAAGATGCAACATTAAAACAGAGTTTAGTTTTATTCTGTTTATTTAACAAGGAAGGAGTAACATCAGTTTTACTTTCGTTTTTGTCCCAGAACCGTGTCGAAAACAAATCTGTGTAACACTGTGTTCAGTGTTTCAGAAATAGCTTATCTGTCAGTTTATGTTCAGTTTCATAAATGTACATTTAACATGTAGGCTACAATTCTAAAACGTGATGCTCTGAGCATTATCAGTGGTGAAGTTGACTGTTTGCATATTAGGATTTTTACCTTAAATATTTGCATATAATCGACCCTCAGTATGCCCACTTGTTTTTCTGCTTCAGAAGTCTACACTGTGCTGTCGTGTTCTCTTATCATTTTCTTGTCAAATGGAGTAACCCGATTTTACTCGACGCGTCCGCGTGTTCACTTGGTTGTTCGCAGCAAACATGACATCCACGGAATTCACCGAACTCCCCTTTTCGAGCGCCGTATTCAACAATGAACAAGTTCAAGGCAGTACCGGTTGGAAAGAACTTGTAACATCACATGCATATAAACCTTTTTCCTGAATGGGAAAGTCTATAATCTTTCATAACGGAAAGATTCGTTACATTCCCGGTCTCTGGTGTTTCTTGTCAAATTAACGCACAGCTTAACCCTGCGCACATGTTATCGGGCGATTCTAGGATTTTTTTTAACTGGGGGGCACAAGATGGGGCCACAACTAATACAGAGGGGCCAATCATATAGTGTGTATTTATGTGTAGAACTGTAGATATCTGAATCATTTAAAGTTCAGTAAGATTTAAAATCCGCAATAAACAGAGATACCTTATCAATTAATAGCATTTATTCACTGCTGTAAATCAGAACAGTCAAATACAATTTGTATGAACTTCTCAAGTTTTAAGAAGTGAAAAACTGTAATAAAAGAATCCAATCTATGAATAGAGTGCAACTCACAAAAATAATAAAACTCAACATTAAGTTATATAAACTTTACACAAATATTCACAACAAGGGCAAAACAAAAAGTCCAGGTTTCAGAAAACAATAGAACAGCTTTATTTATACAAATGCAGAGTTCCATTAATCATTCTTATAATAAATACACGGTTAGGGAATTAACAACTTTATAAATTAAATAGAATAATTATCATGAGAAGGCTACGATACTAGAATTTTCAAAGTTAAGGCATGACCGTTGGACAGCTAAATGTTTATTGGATCAGCAGGGTCAGAAAAAAACAGGTTGAGAAAACGCATGTTAACTGCAAAAGAATTCAGAATTAATGTGAAGAATTAGGTGTGAAACCATCAGGAACCCTTTAGTCTCCAGCACCATCATTTTCCAGAACTGCAACCTTCCTGGAGTCTCCAGAAGTGCAATGTGTCAGATTCTCAGAGACTTTGCTTGGGTAAAAAATCCTAACAAATGACCCTGACTTAAGAATAACAAGCTGAAGTTGTGAAATACATGAAGATAAAAAAAAAGTTCAAGTTCAAACGAGGAGAGAAGAGTTATGTGTGCTTTAATGCAGGGCTGATTGATAAGCTGATGAGCGGCAGTTGATGGTCATTAGAAGGCTGGTGAGAGAGAGTGCTGTGTGTGTGTGCGCGTGTCAGTGTGTGTGTGAATGTGTGCTTCTGTGAGTGTGTGTGTGTGTGTGTGAGACGGGAGAGCCTGGTGAATACATGACGCATATGTTGTTCTAAACCTGTGTGACTTTCTTTTTTCCATGTTACAAAAGAAATTGTCAAATCACGTCACCTTTATTTATATAGCGATTTTAACAATACAGATTGTGTCAAAGCACTGTACAGTATCAAATAGGAAAATAGTGCGTCAATTATGTAAAATGACAAGATTATACACTCAATTTTCAGTTAAGGCATTTCATTATTGAATTTAGTGATGTCAAGGTCCAGCTCAGTTCAGTTTTAAATAGTGTCTGTGCAGTCAAGTCGACGATATCTCTGGAAATTAAGTGTCCTCGAATTGTGAAGAATGTTTGTCCATACTGTATAAAAGTCAGTGGTGATCAAAATAGAGCTTGATTTGTTTTCCACTGCCTTTCATTACAGTGGACAAAAGCATTTTCTTTTTCTTTTCTTGTTTTTGTTTCATGGAAGAAAGGAAATCATGAAGGTTAGGAATAACATGAGGAAGAGTAAATTATGACAGAAACTAAATATGTGTGAAAGGTTTAAAGCACTAAGTTTCTAAACGAAACGTTAAATTTGACATTGGTCAAATTATTGAAATTACAAAATGTGCTATTAATGATTATTAAAGGGTTAGTTCACCCAAAAATTAGGCTGTTTTATACTCACCCCCGATGCATCCTAGGTGTATATGACTTTATTCTTTCAGATGAATCCAGTCGGAGTTATATTAAAAATTGTCTTTGATCTTTCAAGCTGTTTCATGGCACTCAGCGGGTGTTGCATTGCTTCTGTCCAAAAGACGTGAAATATAAAGCACCTTTCCATAAAAAAAAGTGTCTCACATGGCTCCGGGGGGTGAACAACGAATCGATGCATTTTTGTAAGAAAAATATCCATATTCAAAATGTAATAATCACTTTAATCTCAAGTCAAGTTGTTAGAAATCTTTAAATTCGCAAGTGCAGTCACGTAATGTTAACTCAAGACCACTTCAGTATCGACCGAAAAAAAGAAATCTCAAAGCAGGAAAACCCTTATTGTGTTAATTATTTATTATGTATTACATTCAGCCACAGAGCATTCTGATTATTATCTTGGTCTAGGAACTAACATCAAACCTGGTCTGTCCTAACACTGAAAGACAGTACCAAAATCTAGCGCTGCAACAGCTCGCTAATTGAAAAAGAATAATAAGGAATATAAAATAGATCAACTTACCATGTGCTTTTTTCATTGGAAAACAGCAGCTCCAGTTGTTCAGATCATCGCGGAATTCAAATGCTAACTGAAAGATATGATTTGAATTTTTGACTGACAGACACGTTGAAGGGTGGGGGCACACTGGGGGGGCCAATCAGTTTCCCATGGCCCCTCCCCTGTCTACACCACTGCATTTTATGTTTAGTTATATTTAAAAAGTTTCAGTTGAATCAATTCAGTGGATCTTTTTACCCTGTTTTAACATTAATTTATATGGAGACCGGAACACGAGTGCAGTCAAACAGTTAGAATCCACACACCATGAACACACACCCGGAGCAGTGGGCAGCCATTTATGCTGTGGCACCCGGGGAGCAGTTGGGGGTTCGGTGCCTTGCTCAAGGGCACCTCAGTCGTGGTATTGAAGGTGGGAGAGAGCGCTTTACATTCACTCCCTCCACCCACAATCCTTTTTTTTTGTGGTACGAGGTGGTACGAGACTCGAACCCACAACCTTTGTGGGGTCTGACTTACGGGTCTGAGTTACGGGTCTGAGACTCTAACCATTAGGCCACGACTTCCCACCAAAAAGGTGGATATTTATAAATTTTTAAGAGTATGAAATTATGCAAGCATTTCAAAGATATTAACTTGGGTAGATCCCCTTCTCTACATGGGTTGGCTTTTTATTTCAAGTGTTTTGTAATCAAAACTCATCCATCAGTAATTGTATTTAACAATTACAATATATATATCACAATATAGTTATTTTTGCTTTGAAGGGGTCATGACATGTTTTTTTTATTATTATTATTTTAATATGTTCCTTGAGGTTTACTTATAATGTTAATAAAAAAACATTGCACAAAAAAAAAATGGAAAAATTATTATTTTCAACCATCATTCTGAATCTCTCTCTGAGAAACAAGCTGTTTTAAGGGGCGGGTCCTTTAAGACTTCAGTCAGTAATAGGCCACTGTTATGATTGGCTAACATCATTGGAAACCGTACATCCCCTTGCTATTGAATACTTTGAGTGTTTTGAAAACAATCAAAATAAAAGGGTAATTTCCAGACAAAGCAATATGAAATCATTGACATCATAAAATCAACAATTGCTGGTTTTAACACCCCCCTTCATCAATAAGAGTATAAGCAAAATATTCAGTGTAACCAAATACAGAGATTCAATTGTTCAAAAACAATCTTTGTTTCAACTGAAATGGACAACATACAAATAAACAAATCAAATTAGTTACATGATATATCAATGAAAATGTTTGTACTTAGGCAAAAGTGAGAAATACTAATTTACATTTGAAACTTGGTGAGATGATAGCTAAGCAATTAGGTAAACCCAAAGAAAACAGAACAAACAATAATTGGATGAAATTCACAATTATAATACAGTCAAGATGTACAGACTTAACATTATATGAGGCAGTATCAGACAGATGTAGATTTGACTCTGTGTGTGAAGATCAAATGGTAGTATATGTGTCTGCATTTAGCTGTGGCTATGTGTCAGTGTAATCATGCTCCAAACAAAGGCAAGGACTTTTTACAATTGTGATGCAAATTTGGCCCTGTTATAACAGGGAGCCAGCCTGAGAATGTGAGTATGAGGTGTGATCTGGCACAAAATGCTTCCATACCAATGTTTTTTGAATCACACTGTGGCCACATGGCAATTCTATGCTCCTGTACATGGCTTAACTGCAGCCATATGGAAAATAGCAGAGTGTACCACTCAGGAGACAAACAAATTCAACATAGATACACATGCAACTTGAAATTGCTATACAATTCCTGTATTCCAGTTATTCCAATTTTACACAAGACACATGGTCTAGTATGCATGTAGCATCTACAACCTTTAACCTAAGTGTTTCACACACTTACAGTAAAGCAGTCATGTGGTTTCTTTTTACAGAACAAACCCAAATAGTCTGTATACATGTAGTAGCACAAACAACTATACTGTGTGTTCTATGTGCACAATGTCTTAAGCACAATTACAAATTTGAAAATACAAACAGCATAACTGAAATTTGGATGTTTACATATTAAACTCTGAGGGGCACGTTGTAACATGACCATATAACAGCTTAAAATGTTATCTGATTGAATGAAAAAAATATACAATACAAACTAAAATATTTTGTCAATAAAATAAAATAATTATTTATTTCAAATAAAATAATGGGTGTTTTTAAGAATTAAAAATAATCTGATTTTGGAGTTTGACAATGAACACACTGCAATCATGCTTGGGACGGCCCACAGAAACGAGCCAAAATGCTTTACATGTCTTGAAATAATAATTTATTAACATTAAACATTGACTGTCAGTCTTTATTCACCTGTTTCTCGTCGTTTATCATTAAAATGTATTAAAGTAAATAGTGTGAATTACATGGGTAATGTTATAGAATAGCACGGCAGGGCACATTGTAACACAGTGTTACATCGTGCCCAGGGTTTGAAATTAACTTTTTCACTCACCAGCCAATTTGGCTACAACATTTTTAAGTTACCGGCCATTCATAATTTCTACTAGCCAAAAAAATTTAACAAATAAATACTGGAAAAAAAAGCCGGCGGTAAGCCAACCGCTTGAGGCTGTCCACACTGGATGTGACGAAGTGACCATTGCAAATCATTTGTACTTTGTCAAACAGTAGGCTTACTCCAGTGTAGGCCGCATCACCGATTATAATGGGTTCTATTGTATTTTGTCGCATCTAATGTAGACACGGTGCGAGTCTTCAGGCATTTTTTTAATTTTTCGTTATTGCTTCAATGCAAAGGAAACCAGTGCGCCCGCCACGCCATTATTTGGTGCGTAGTGATGGGTACAGGGCTGGACTTGGGTTCAAATTCGGCCCTGGACAAATCCAGCCTATTCGGCCCTCAAGGTCCCCTGTGAATGTTTCGCTGTGTTATAGGGCCTTCAATTGGAGTAAGTAAATAAATAAATGAAGACAAAAACAAGCCACATCCAGTGTAGGCCGCATCACCGATTATAATGGGTTCTATTGTATTTTGTCGCATCTAATGTAGACACGGTGCGAGTCTTCAGGCATTTTTTTAATTTTTCGTTATTGCTTCAATGCAAAGGAAACCAGTGCGCCACTTGACAGTATAAGCATTGATTTTGTGCTAGAACATAGGAAATTTACTGCTAATAAATGCTGTCATCCTTTCCTCACCCTCATGTCTTTCCAAACATGTATGACTTACTTTCTTCTGTAAAACACAAAATATATTTTGTAGAATGTTACAAAACCATTTTGGTTACCCTTGATTTCTACTGTATGGACAAACATTTCTTGAATTTCTCAAAATATATTCTGTTGTGTTCCACAGAAGAAATAAATTAATACAGGTTTGGAATGACATGATGCTGAGTAGCCTAAATGAATACGGTTTTAATTTTTGGGTGAACTATCCCTTTAAGAACTTTATAATATTTGTAAATGGAAAACACCTCATTTATAAGACACTGATTTTGATCTTTAATCAGGCTCTTACTAAATTAACATTTTACTTAAATTAAAATGAATTAGAATTAAACATTTAAAGAGAAATAAACTATTAAAGTTGGTTTACATTGCAGTTTGTTTAGGCTACATGCATTTTACCTTGTCGTGGCTGTTTTCAGGCAGAACCTTTAATGTTGTCATATCTCACAACTGTATAACAGCGCCTAATATGAGGTCTCCCTCGCTTCGGCGATCGACCCACTGGGAATGTCCCGGTGCTCCTGATGGCCAGTAGCTACATCGCTGGGAATGCTCAAGTAAGCTAGATATGCCCAGATGCTGCGCAATTAGGCTTATTTAATATATCATGATGAGTCTCGAGTTCAATATTTACACCAAATAGGAGGAATTGATATAATAATGTAAATGATGACAGAATTCTGGGTTAACTATACTTTTAAGTAAATTAGTAGGAAACACTTTTCACTAGTTATCACTGTGCAGAAAAATAACAGTGAATGCCACAATAAAATGCTTGAAAAATACACATTCAATAGATCCGTAGCTTCCTGTTGGTCAGTTTGTCTCCTCAGTTAAGATTCCCCCCAATTGTTGCAGAAAACATTATATTACATAGTATAATCATGGTCAGTGCAGACATGTACTTGAACTTACTTTCTCATGGACTCTAACTGCTCCTTGCTAGTCCAGTCAGAGAAGTATAATAAAGATGAAGTCTACTGTCTGACCCCAAGCACTGCTCGGTGTTCACAGCTGTCTGAGGAACTTCTGCCATTTCTTCTGCGATGCCACTTCTCTCGGTTACTACAAAACATTGTTAAAAGACATTTGTGGCACATTTAAAGAAATATTCAGTTATTCCTGTATGTTTCTACATGCTAAGTGAAGAAGCAACTAAAGTAGCAACACAACTGTGATTCTGTGTTTAGTTAGTTACATGTGTTTTGGCAGTGGTGAGCTCCTGAACACAAGTCTGCTTACATTTAGCAACTGTAAAAGCAGGACACAGCTACTGCAAATGATCTGACATATCGATGCATTTAAATTTGAATGCAGTACATTGTCATTGTAAAAATCACTGCAACTAGCTTATACAGGCTATTTAGTTAACAGATTATTTGAAAAGAACGTTCTTCTATAGAATTATTAAACTAATAGTATAAACAAATCTTCTTCACACTAACATCCTTGAAGTAATTACATTCAGTTACATTCATAAAAATAAGAATGTGGAAACTAAAACTACAAACCTTTCTCCTTCTCCTGGACCATCATCCTCTTCTTCATCTGTTTGTTTGCGGATCGGAGTGGTGTTCGTCAAAGTTTAGTGCAGCGTAAACATTCTAGACTTGCATAACTACTTAGATCAAAGATCAAAAACCTCTCTTGATTTATTAGCTTTAGGTGGAGCATAACGAACGTTTTCTGGCAAATCATCAGTCTCGCACGCAAATTTAACCTTTTGCAAGTTTCATTATGAACTTGCTAACTAAAGTAATAAAATATAAAACCTCATCTATGCTTACGAGAAATATTTAATCAAAAGAATCCCATACATCCACATCTCTTGGTAAATAATCCATTGTGATTTGCTGTTATCACAGCCCAGAGCACAGCACAGCAGACTGACGGAATTGCAATTCGGTCCTACAAATGGCGGCCGCACCACTGTGTGACGTCACATGAAACCCATGAATAGCGTGAGCAAGTGTCAGTGGGTGGGGCCAATGTTGATGTGTTGTTCAGGAGGTGGTGTTTATGCAAACGACTGTGCCCAGCTGACATCACCTTGTCCCATAGGATCTAAAACTAGCTGTTTTCTGAGGGTTATTATATAAATGCTTTTTTATTAAGGATGAGGACTTTTTAAGTTATTAAACTTGCAGGATGTATTAAGCATACAAAGACCTCTTCTGTTTGAAAAGATCAAGGGGAATTTGGTTTCTCATGTCATCATCCCTTTAAGTAAGTTTTTATGACATCAACATTTTTTGATATTGAAATTTCTTAATTCTTGTCATCAATTACAATATCACAAAATAACTACTACTAACCTAACACAAGTAAATAAATGAACATAAAATACCAAATAAGTTGAGCAAATTTCATCTTTTTTTTAATAAGTTACACAAGATTTAGTTCATTTTAAGCCAGTTTAATGTAATTAAATTTGAAATGACTTATACAGCTTATACAAAATGACTGTACTTAAAAATTTAAGGCAGCAACTTGCAAAGTGTAAAGTATTGTGACTAGTGCTGTATTACAAGATAATGATTAGTTAATGGAATGTCACTGAAAGTTCTTTTACAGAAAAAATAAAAACTGACAGATTTTACTCTGTGACTGTATATGTTTTTGTCAATGAAGGTCTTCATAATCAGCTGCTGATTTCCAATTGCTGTTGTTGTACATTATGGCTCCTTTGCAGACGAACTGCAGCTTTAAGTTTTACCCTCGGATTCCTGTACAGAGTAACTGACTCCACCCACAAATAACTTCCTGCTCTCTTGACGGCAACACGGAAAGAACCTTCACAATGGAACCTACAGGTATATATTCCACATACAGCATCTTTATGTTTGCTATATGAAATGTAAAAGATGCAATATTAAAACACAGTTTAGTTTAATTCTGTTTGTATTTAAAAATGCTTATGCTGCAGTAAAATCAGTTAGTTTTACTTTCATTTTTGTCCCAGAACCGTGTCAAAAACAAATCTGTGTAACACTATGTTCGGTGTTTCAAAAATAGCTTATCTGTCAGTTTATGTTCAGTTTTATAAATGTACACGTAACACGTAGGCTACAATTTTACACTAAAAAGTGCTGGGTTAAAAACTAATAACCCAACCTTAACTCAGCCGCTGGGTAACGATGGGACGCTGGGTTGTTTATTTGACCCAACCAGTGGCTCAGGTTAACAGTGTTGCTGGGTTAAACATTACCTAAACATTGGGTTATTTGTTGTCTCATTGCCTTGCTACCTTTATAGTTACCAATAATCACAAATTAATGTAAAATGATTATTGTTTTTCTGTAATACAGTTACACAACAAAAAACATGCAACTGTAAATATCAATTTAATGAGTTTTCACATTTCTTTTTAAAACAAATTTTCAAATGGGTGCAGCTGGCACACATTTTATACAACCCCTACAGACACAAATAAAACAACGGTTTTTGTAGATCAGTTTCTTTAAAACACAAAACTGTGTAAACTAAGCACTGTAGATTCCTATTCTTTGTCAACATTACAGCATAAGAACACTCAAAAAATAATTATTACCTTATGAGAATCATTCCAAACACTGTGCCATTAAAACTAAGCCGAAAAATAGTCCTACACCAGACAATACATGTGAAAATGAAAACATGTTACAAGTGGCCAGAAAAAAACCTGTTGTTTTCAAAAACTTCACACATGAAGACTTACGGCCATCAATATGATATACTGCAATCTGGAGAAATTCCCACGCAACGAGTCCGTTTCGCATCGGCCGAAACAATGGCGAAGGTCTGGGATGTCATTGTCTCGTCCCCAAGGCACAAATCCACCATGTTGTTCCCCACCTGTTAATTATATGACACTTAGTCTTGCACCATAACTAACATTTTAAGTTAAGTGTAAAAAAAATGAAAAAAATTCTAATTTTAGAAGAAAATTTCTAACTGCACTTTTGGTCTTTTACATCTGAACTCTTCATAATCAGAATCGGCTTTATTCGCCAGGTGTGCACAAACACACGAGGAATTTGTTGTGTGTTTTTTTAAGGTGCTCCTGGTACATACATACATACACATCTGACATGAGAACAGAAAAAAACATTTAAATAGTAAGACTTATCAATAAATAATGTTTATGAATCTGGAACAGTAGATTTATGTACAGATTTGTGCATTGTTTACTATATATAGAACTGTATAAATAAAGAGATATGCATATGTATTTACATAATACTTGAGAAAGAGGCAATAATTAAATATGTAGAATAAATTACAGAAATGAATTACAGAACACAGGTAATGATTCAGGTGTAAGCTGTTTAGGCTGGAGATGGCATGGGGGAAAACATGCCTAGATGTTCTAGTGCACAGAGATCTGTAGCGTCTGCCTGAAGGGAGAAGTGCAAACAGATTGTGTCCGGGTGAGAGGGGTCTTTGAAGATGTTATCTGCCTGTTTCTTCACTCTGGAGTTGTACACGTCCTGAAGACTGGGCAGGTGCACACCAATGATCCTGCTGTCCTAACAGTCCGTTGCAGTCTTCTTATATCTGATTTGCTGGCTGACCCAAACCAGACGGTTATAGAACAGCACAGAACCGACTATAACAGCTGAGTAAAACTGTGTCATCTGTGCCTGTGGCGGGTTGAACTTTTTCAGCTGACGAAGGAAGTACAATCTCTTCTGGGCCTTTTTCACAATTGAGTCAATGTAAATGTCCCACTTCAGGTCCTGATAGATGGTTGTGCCCAGGAATCTGAATGACTCCACTGCAGCCACAGTGCTGTCCATGATAGTGAGTGGGGGGAGAGCAGGGGGTTCCTCCTGAAGTCCACGATCATCTCCACAGTTTTGAGCGTGTTCAGCTCCAGATTGTTGTGACTGCACCAGACAGCCAGCTGCTCAACCTCTTGTCTGTAAGCAGACTCGTCGCCGTCCTGGATGAGGCAGATGACTGTGGTGTCGTCTGCAAACTTCAGGAGCTTGACAGAGGGGTCTTTAGAGGTGTAGACATTTGTGTAGAGGGAGAAGAGCAGTGGGGAGAGAACGCAGCCCTGAGGAGCTCCGGTGCTGATGGTGCGGGTTTTGGATGTGAGTTTTCCCAACCTCACAAGCTGCTGCCTGTCTGTCAGGAATCTGGTGATCCACTGACAGATGGAGGTGGGTACAGAGAGCTGGTTCAGTTTATTCTGAAGGGTGTCCGGGATGATGGTGTTGAAAGCGGAGCTGAAGTCCACAAACAAGATCCTTGCATAAGTCCCTGGTTTGTCCAGATGTTGGAGGATGTTGTGCAATCCCATATTGACTGCATCATCCACAGACCTGTTTGCTCGGTAAGCAAACTGTAGGGGGTCCAGCAAGGCTCCAGTAATGTCCTTCAGGTGGGCCAACTCCAGTCTCTCAAATGACTTCATCACCACAGACGTTAAAGCAACAGGTCTGTAGTTATGTGATTTTTGGTTTCTTGGGTACATGGATGATGGTGGAACATTTGAAGCAGGAGGGGACTTCACACAGCTCCAGGGATCTGTTGAAGATAAATGTGAAGATGGGTGATAGCTGGACAGCGCAGGCTGGAGAGACACCGTCTGGGCAGTGGTGGACAAAATTATTAGAACACTAGTATTTTCACCAGCTAAAAAAAATGGTTTTAAGTCAGTGATTTCTATCTTTTTCTGTAGTCCGTAGGAAATGTCAGTTTACATTTCCAAACATTCATTTTGCCATTAATTGTAATAATCTTGTGAGATTTTTGTTTGCACAAGGAGTCTGACAACAGCCAGTGCTCCACACAGAGATCTGATCTCATCATCATCCAGTCTGTCTGGAATGACATGAAGAAACTGAGACAGACTAAATCAAGAGGAACTGTGGCAATGCCTCAAAGATGCTTCAATAAACCTACCTGCAAAGCTTCAGTACTGTTAAAAGTTTTAGGCACTTGTGTAAAAATGCTGTAAAATGAGGATGTTGTCAAATATAATGTCATACATAGATTTTCTTAACTTCTATTAACTAAATTAAATAAACATTTGGTGTGACCATCCTTTGTGTTTAAAGCAGATTTTGCCCTAGGTGCACTTGCGCATAGTCTTTCAGGTAGCTTTGCAGGTAGGTCTCTTGAAGCATCATGGAGACCACAGTTCAGTTCATTGCCACAGTTCTTCTGGATTTAGTCTGTCTATGAAATTCAGCACAGGTGTTTGTCTCTCCCCTGAGACGTAAGGAAGATATTACAGTCGCTACCACTGTCACCCCTCCCCTTGCCTAAAATGAAGGACTTACATCCACCCCCCCTACTCATAATGTGTCCACACATTCCCAAGTACCTCACATTCTATAACATAGAGGCAACAGGCCCTTTGTGGACCGCGTGGACCACCTCAAATACTCTGTCTGTGAAACCGATGGGCTAGAGGGACCTTCCCTTGATGCAGTCTGTAATGTCTCTTCAACAATGTCCATATTAGAGGTCGCTCCTCCATCCCTCTGTATGGGTGCTGGTGGCCCTGTAAGAAAGCCCAATTACTGTTCACAGGATTGACATTAGAATCAGAAGGTAAAACCTCAACACTTTTCCCTTCTAAGGTCAAGGCTGTATCAAATTTACATGGGGTTAACATATTGCGATGCAACACCCTCTTCTCACCATCAACCCCTTCCTTCTTAACAACATAAACAGGTATATCGAGATTAGGTTGTGACATGACAACATACACATTCCGTTCCCATTTATCATCCAATTTGCCCTGTCCCCTGGCCCTCTTATTTAGGACCATGACTCTCTGCCCCATCAACAAAGGTTCCCCCTTAACTTTACGGGTGATGCACCCAGCTGTCAACTGTCCCCAAAAATCCATCTCCCCGGCCCAACATGATGTCAATGGGCAATTTTGCATGACAACCAGACAATTAAACAATACGGGGTATAGCCTATAGAACGGTGAAGGGTGTTATTGTAGGCCTGTACCAATTCTGCCACATTATGGTCCCAATCCTCTTTCTGATCATCCTTTAAAGTGCCCAGCATACTCAACAGTGTCCGATTAAAACTTTCACATTGTCCATTTCCTGCTGGGTTAATAGGGAGTCGTATGAGACTTACTGATATTATACAAGGAGCATAGCTCTTTAATGACCCTTGATTCAAAATGTGGGCCCTGGTCAGAGTGCAACTGATCAAGCCCCCAAATGACTGTATAAAGTGTTTCCACAACACCCTTGCAGTAATCACAGCAGTCTGGTCCGCAGTGGGCACTGCAACTGCATAACAAGTGAAGTGGTCCATCATAACTAAGGTATTACACATCATGCTGCGTGCAGTCTCCAGTGACAAAAAATCAACAGAAACAATCTGAAGAGGGTATTCTGATTGTATAGATGCAAGAGGGGCACTCACTTTATTTGCAGGAGTCTTGTGCAGGTTGCACTGTCAGCACACTGAAGGCACCATGTAACAAAGTTCATAGTCACGGGAAGAAGGAGACGGGAACTGGCGAACATTCAAACAACACTTCTCCACTCCTCGTGCCAGCCCTGGCCAAAAGAAAAGTAGATGGGTCAAGCCCAGAGTCTTTTCCGCCCCCAGGTGTCATGCGTAGTCATGCACCCATTCCAGGACTTGCGTCTGCAGACACTGAGGCACCACTATTTGTTTCCATTTGTCAAATGTCTTTGGATCACATACCTCCCTGCACAGCAGTCCCTGATCCACACAGAGGTGGGCCCACTGTCTCAACAACACTTGGGTAGACCGATCTTCCACTGCTCACTCTCTTGGAGAGGGCCCTCTCCCTCTGTCCATATAGATCCACAGTCATGATACCGCTGGATCAGTCCGCTGTGCCCTCTTCCACTCGGCTAGCAGACTGAGGCCAACTCGGTCTCTTTGATCTGTATGTACCACTGTCTCAAACTTGTGACCCTCCTCCAGGTCCTCAGTAACTGGAACAAAGGCATGGACACAGGCACGGATGACTTCAGATGTGACATATCCGACCTCACCACATGGGACTGCCCCATTCTCTGTGGGCCCGGCAGAAGTCTCACTCACAGGCCACCTGGAGAGGGCATCAGCATTTCTGCACCCAGATTTGCTGTATTCAGATGAAGATTATTATCTGTTAAAACAGTAAAGGGAGACACAACAAGATATTCCCTAAACTTTTCCACTATAGCCCATTTTAAAGCCAGAAGTTCCAGTTTGAATGAGCTGTAATTTTTATCGTTCCTTTCCATTGGTTGGAGACTTCTACTTGCGTAGGAAATTACTCTGTCCTTCCCCTCTTGGACCTGAGCCAATACTGCTCCCAACCCTGTCTGGCTGGCATCAGTGTACAAAAAAATGGCAACTCAAAATCAGCATATGCCAATATGGGTGCTTATCGGAGACTCTCCTTCGATTTCTTAAATGCAATGTCCTGTGCCTCTCCCCACCCTATAGTATTCTACTAGGCCCAAAAAAGCATGCAACTGAGTAATATTTTGAGGGGTTACCCAGGCCTCCACGGCCTGCAACTTCTCTGGATCTGGTGACACCCCTCCTTCTGCAATCACATGGTGGCCTAGTTAATGAACCGGACTCTGGAAAAGGGAACACCTACCGAGTTTGACCTTTAATCCTCTGGGGTCCGAGGGTGTTTTGGGGCCCTGGAGAAGTTTTGACACGCCCTGACATTTGTGCTTTTTTCAGTTGCTAATAAACATTTTAATGGATAAGTTTAGTAGGACCATAATCAGCACAATCTGGGCTACAATAATATGTGGGCAGCATGTATGTGATTTGTGTTTTTGAGAAAACAACGTTTATGCGTGCTTAGTGAAAAACTAAAATTTTAAAGTCACTGAAATAAGGCCATGAAACACATACAGAACATTTGTTCACAAGACTTTTGAGAACTGGATCTTGAAGTCTAGAGTTTTTGCTTCAGAATGATGTGAAAATCATCTTGTTTATTCACTCACAGAAAACAATATATTGATTTTAATTTTCTAAGACACATTTTGTGTTAAAAAGGAATATGCGAGGGGGCGTGAATGGTCATGGATAATGCTGTGATTCACACCTGAGAAGACAAAGGCCTGCATAATGAGCTGCATAATGAGCCTTTCAGTCAGGTGTGTGACTGAGAGGGAGTTGCTACAAGAAAGAATGAGGAAAAAATAAATGTATCTATTTTTTGTTTGAAGTTTATTTAGAATATATATAACTATAACATCATTTTGGGAGTGTGTGCATAACATGATCTTAGCTTAACTTGATCTCTTCTCCTGAAATGTGTCTAAAATTGATCAACAAAATAGGAAATAAAAATTTAATTTGTAACGTTGGGATTTTTTATGTGTTACATTTTAACACTATCAACCACAAATAATATTACCACATATTCTAGGAATAATAAAATTACAATTACTATACTGTGCACTTACTCGGTAGGATTTTCCAACTAACTCAAAACTGAACGACATGCGCGTGCCTTTTTTGTGCAAGATGCCAGTGATGCCGCCACAGTCCCAAACGAAAATTGAAACCGTTTCAAACATTTCAGCATCATTACTCCATAATATTCGGGTATAACACATTCAAAATATTTACACCAGAGCAGATATTCATGAACAGAAGCTTAGTTACATTCATAAACACAAGCATGCTTTGTATGTAGGCCTATACAATCCAAAAACTATAGTTATAAACATATATGGCTATATTCGTG
>NW_015507716.1:1133-8257 GCF_001515645.1 Sinocyclocheilus grahami | reverse complement strand
TCTCCAAAGGCGTTTCAGAGAATTTGGCAGTACATCCAACCTCACAACCGCAGACCACGTGTAACCACACCAGCCCAGGACCTCCACATCCAGCATCTTCACCTCCAAGATCGTCTGAGACCAGCCACCCGGACAGCTGCTGCAACAATCTGTTTGAATAACCAAAGAATTTCTGCACAAACTGTCAAAAACCACCTCTGGGAAGCTCATCTGCATGCTCGTCGTCCTCATCGGGGTCTCGACCTGACTGCAGTTCGCAACCGACTTGAGTGGGCAAATGCTCACATTCGATGGCGTCTGGCACTTTGGAGAGGTGTTCTCTTCACGGATGAATCCCGGTTTTCACTGTACAGAGCAGATGGCAGACAGCGTGTCTGGCGTCATGTGGGTGAGCGGTTTGCTGATGTCAATGTTGTGGATCAGAAAAAGTCTTAGATCTTTGAGTTCAGCTCATGAAAAATGGGGGCAAAAACAAGTGTTGCGTTTATAATTTTGTACAGTGTATATAAATATGTATAGTATTTTTATGTTACATTAATCAGTATTTAGCACACCTTCCTAAGGAAAGGATATGGACCAGAAGACATTGCAATTACTAAATGATATTTAGACAGACTTAAAGAAATTCCAGATCTATACTTGTGCCCTTATTATTTCAGTTATTTTGCCTTTAATGTAAATAAACATGTGCAAACAATATACTTGCTCTTTTGAATTTATTTGGATGTTAATTACATTGTGCGAGCTGTCTCTTTAATACAGCGTGGTTTACATGCATGTTGCTGCTGATTGGGCTGACATGTTTGACACACCCACCAAACAAGAGAAAATGCATCTCAAACCCAGTTGCACACCATTTCCAGGAAACATGTCGTTCAAACCGGAAACCGTAGCAAAAACGGTGCACACCGGTTTGAGCTTGAACTTGCCCCTGTTGTATCAGTAGGAAAGCAATAGTTACGTAGATTACTGCATTTGGCTTTTGAAGAAAAAAAAACAATTACCATTCTGAAACTTCCTGTTGTAACATCCTGTTTTGTATACATTACAAAAGGTACATTTATCACAAACACTATGAATATATCTGCTAACAACGGCATTTCATATCTGTGAATAATTTTGTAAAGTACTTCTTTTACTTTATTAGAAATGACATATTTATATGGTAACATCCAAATGATGCGTCAAGATATACAATGAGGTTTAAGCCATTTTGATTTACATGGGGGATTGGATCCGACATTAAGGGAGTTTCTTATAAAACTGTTATTAAAACGCTCGTCAAAAAAGTAGAAACCATTTTTAAAAAGTTGGAGATTTTGTAGGCTTGTATTATTAATATTTACATCAGAGAATTTGGTTAAAATTATTATGCCACTAGGAATAGCCTTGATTACTTTAAATAATTTTTTGTTTACAAAAAAGCCATATTTTGTAATAAAATTAGGGTAAGTGTATAATTGCCCATTCTTGTCAATAAGCTGGTTTACAATTAATATGTTATGCCGAACCCAATTCTCCATATACAATTACTTGTTATTATGAGTTATATTACCATTGTTCCATATAAAACACCTACTAGAAGAAAAATTGTGTTTGTACAAAAGTGACCAGTAAAGTAATGCTTGTTTGTGATAATTGGCCAAAGCAATGGGAAATTTGCCAGTTATACAAGGACACTGCAACAAAAAATGTAATCCAAGTTTTTCAAATAAATGATATGGGACAATATTGAAAATACTCGTTTGATTTTTTTAAAATGTTTTTAAGACAGTTAATTTTTTTAATTTGGTTGAAAATTGTAAAATTAAGAACATTTAACCCACCATCAGATAGTTTATTAACAAGGACACTTTTTATTTTATTTTATGAGGCTTGTTTCTCCAGATGAAATTAAAGAGTATTTTATCCATTTGTGAGCATATAACCTTTGGGGCACTAAGTGAAGACAGGAGGTATGCTGCTCTCGAAAGACCTTCTGCTTTACTTAATAAAATTCTTCCTTGAATAGAAAGATCTCTCACCAACCATGAATTATACATCATTTGCATTTTTTTCGACAACAGGTATAAACTTTGAGTTGACCATTGCATCAGTATTTTTAGAGACTTTGATTCCCAAATAGTTTACCATGCTTTTAACAGGAATATTACATACAGTGGATAGGTTGTTATTTTAAAGCTGTAGGATCTCACACTTAGACAGATTTAAATTCAATCCAGATAATTTTGAAAAATTATTAATGATATTCAAAGCCAGAGGTACTTCAGAACTATCACTAAGAAATATTTTTTTATATTTATATAAACGTATATAAATATAATTTATATTTATAATATTTTAATTATCACTAAGAACAATTGTCGTGTCATCAGCAAGTTGCGATATTTAAATTTGTAAAATATTAAATATTAAATTAAATGTATAAATATTAAAACTTTCATGAACTGCAATACCTTTGAAGGAATGTTGATTTATCATATTACTTAAAACTTGAGCTACGACCAAGAAAAGGAATGCAGAAATTGGACAACCTTGTCGGATGCCTCGACTTATTTCAAATCTAGGAGATGTTCCATTGGCAAGTTTAATAGAACTATTGCTACCACAGTACATAGTTCTTACACTTTTGATGAAATATTGTCCGAAACCAAAGAGTTTTAATGAATCAAATATAAAATTATGGCTTACTGTATCAAAAGCTTTTCTAAAATCCAGAAAAAGTATTAAAGGGTCTCCATTTAATAAATTACTATACTGCACTAAATCAATAACTAAGTGAATATTAGAGGAAATGTGGCGACCTTTCATGAATCCACATTGAGTTTCATCAATTATCTAATTTAATGCATTTTTCATACGTTTTGCAAAAATTGATGCCATTAGTTTATAATCATTATTTAGTAATGAGATAGGTCGCCAATTTTCCAATAAAAGGATATCTTTTTGACGTTTAGGGATCAAGGTGATAACACCTTGTTTAATTGATGTAGGTAAGGATTATTTGTTGATGGCCTCTTCATATACCGCTAACAGGAATTTAGATATATCATTTATAAAAACTTTATAAAATTCTGATGTAACCCCATCATTTCCAGGGGATTTGTTGTTTTTAAGAGCTTTTATACAGAATTCAATTTCATTTAGAGAAAGGTCTTGAGAACACTGTTTTACTTTCTAAAGACAACGTTTTTGGACTTTTTTATTGTTTTAAAAAGAATTACATTGTCTTGATCTTCTCCTAAAGAATACATTTTTGTGTAATATTTAGAAACAAATTCAGAAATCATGCCTAGGTCCTCAGTAACAGTGCTATTAATTTTAAATGATCTAATTAAGTTTATTTCTGCATTCCTCTTCTCAAGACTAAAAAAGTATTTGTGGTTTCTTTCACCTTCCATCCATTTCCTTCTAGATCTTACAAAGGCACCTCTGGCTTTTTCTTGATAAATACGGTCTAATTCTTTCTGTAAATTTTCTAAATCATCACTATTGGATGGGTGGGTAGGTGATTGAGTTACATTTTAAATCTTTTTGATTGCCTTGAATACGTGTTCTTTTTTTCATGGCCAATTTTTTTCCACATTGAATGCTAAATTTTCTTATTTCAAATTTTAGTAGTTCCCAAACTGTGCCGTATTCCTAACTAATATTTACCTGTATCCAGTATTTATTTATTAATGTTTGTATATGCTCCATATGTATTTTGGCTGTGGTACACTCCAAAAGGGCAATGTCCAGCAAGTATAACATCCACGTCAATCTAACTGGGGGTAGATGGATCCAACCACAATTTTAAAATATCCTTTTTGGCAGCAGTAAGAGCAGCAGACAGAATACTTTTTTGATTGACAGACAATGACACAGACAAATCATCCAGCAAAATAAAAAGGAGTGGGTCCTTTTGGATCGGAGTCTTCAGAAGATCCAACAATAAGTTCTGTACCAAGGACCAGAGCAATGCAATTCAGGAACAGTCCCAGAACATTTGTATACATGTACCTTGACTTGAGCTATTACACAGATGACAGAAGGGGTCAGACTTTCTTTTCATTTTATATAATAAACATGGAGTGGCATATGCCTTATAGATTAACTTATAATGGACCATTTGATGAGCTGGGTTTTTAGAGGTAGCAAAACAATTTCCCCAGACATTGTCCCAATCAATCACAGTGTTAAGTTCTCTTTCCCAGAAACCCTCAGTCGGAATGTTTGAATACTGTCGTACCACGAGTGATTTATAAATTATACTCGCAACACCTCTAGAAGCCATACTAGAATCTATCCAATTTACCATAGGATGAGGAGATATTTTAATCGACCAGTGTACTCCGTAAGCTTTCAGCGCCAATTTTAATCTTAAGTACAGGAAAAATGAGAATCCTGGGAGAGAGAGAACTCATCCTTTAGGATCTGAAAGGACTTGAGCCCATAATCATTGTACAGGTCTTTTAAAGTGTAAATACCACATTTAACCCAGCATTAGGAAACGAATGATTTGTTACCAGTACAAAGGTTATTATTATTATGCCAAATGGGGTAGAGTCACATAATCTTTTCTGCTGCTTTCCAGGTTTTGATAGAATGGCATATACAGTGTCATAGTTGAGGTATACCTATGATGAAAATTACAGGCCTCTCTCATCTTTTTAAGTGGGACAACTTGCACAATTGGTGGCTGACTAAATACTTTTTTTCCCCACTGTAATTGCACCAAACTTTTTGCAGAACTTTCTTAGATATTCCAGTAAAGAGTAAATCCTGTAGACGCAATGGTTTTTGTAATGGTTTTTCCGTTCTCCATGCATTTTAATTCTGATTATGGAACATTTACTATTTTGGTTTTGGTCTCACAAAAATATTTTAATTCTTTCTCTAGAAAAACAATTTGTTTTTCTAATTAAAATTTACGTCTCTCCCTACGCTTGTTATTAAAGAATGAAAAACTTGAAAATGAAATACATTTACCCCTAATAAAACATTTAGTGGTGTCCCATAATACTTGGGGGTCAGAGGCTGAATCTCTGTTAATCTGTAAAAACTCAAATGTACAGTCCTGTAACAAGGAGGTATTAAATCTCCATCGGTTGTGTTTAGTGCCCAACGATGCGGGGGTTAAAGATGTAATTATCGGAGAATGATCCGATAAAAGAATTGGTAGAATATTAACTTTACTAATATAGGGGACATAAGTGAACTAACTAATAAGTGAAGGGGACATAAGTAGATAGTCAATCCTTGAATAACTCTTATGACAAGCTGAAAAGACTGTATAATCCCTAGCACCGTCATTTTGTAAACGCCAGACATTGCATATATTGGAATGTCACAAAAATGAATTCAAACATCCAGAGATCATTGAATCAGATTTAGAGGCGTGAGATCTATCTAACTGGGGATCCAACACCGCATTAAAATCGCCCCCTAGCACCACAAGGCAGTCCTCTAAACTCACAACTAAACATACTAATTCTTGAAAAAATGAGGAATCACCCTCAGTGGGTGCATATACAGACAAAAAAAGCATATTTAGTATTATTTAGGGAACCAACAAAAGTGATTCGGCCTTCTGTATCTCCACCGGATCTTATAATTGAAAAATCAATATTAAGCTTAATCACTATCAGCACCCCTTTAGTTTTGTTGACAGCCGAAGAGGAAGATATCACTTTAAAGTATATTTTTTGGAAGCGACGCATGTCCGCTGATTTCAAATGAGACTCTTGTATAAGGGCAATAGAGACCATTTTGCATCTTAGGTAATCTAAGCATTTGGTTCGCTTAATAGGGCTATTTAACCCATTAACATTCCATGACAAAATATTTATAGCCATATATTAAAAAGGAAAAGCAACTCACACAAACCACTAAGACGGGAGGACCATAAAGTAATCCCCTGGAAAGATAACGCTGATCAGAACATATGCATATACAGAGGCATCTAGGCATACAAATATTACGCAAACAAATATATAGGCCTACACTAGACTGATTAAACTTACGTGGGCAGTCCCGGGCATAGAAATTTTTTTTTTTATAAAAAAATAAAAACAAAAACAAAATGGGCAGTAAGCAAAGAGTTAGAACACACTCTTCTATCTGCCCTCAAAGCAACAGTCTTTGGATACCCGGCCACCCTAGCAGTCCGGCTCAATTTAGGTCCCCACCATGACACGAGTCCCCATGAGTCTGTGTGTATTCAGGTTTAAGTCCCCACCAGAATAGAAAAACAGGTACACACACACACACACGATGTATCATATTTGGAAGATCTCTATTTTTCAGTTTTAATGCATTACAGTGATCTTTCTATTACATTGGCTAAATTTGTTTATTAAATTTTTTTTATTCATTAAATGTTTATTCATTGCTCATAGGTTGTCAGGAAGAAAGTAAATATATTTGTAACTTCCATAACAAATAACTTGCAGATTATTTAAAACCCTAATCAAGGTTGTTTCTGTGCTATGATTTGCCTGGAAGCCAGGCTGAAATGTGTCATTGGGTGAATTGGCATTGGATACTATTTATTATTATTATTTTTTTTTATTTATGTCTTTTTATTTTTTCAATAATTTTTACCAAAAAATGGAAGATTAGAATTTGGTCTGTAGTTAATACCTGTTTGCAGAATGAGAGGTTTTTGATTAAGCGGAGAGTACTGTCCAAGTGTGTTTTTATTCGCCTTTTTCTTCTCTGGAGCGACTGAATTATAGAATCAGTTTAGATTTTAACACCTAGCTTGTCCCATCTAGCTGAGACCTCCGAGTTAGTGCTTAAGCCGTTCAAAGGAATTGAGTGATTTGAGTCAGCCACCTGAGTAGACGGAACCAGCAGTGAGTCCAGAAACTGTTCATCTTCCTTAATAGTGTTGAAATCATACATTCGAGATCAGCAACTTTTTGTAAGAGTCTTTGGCAGTCGAGACAACCAGGTATGGCTAGGGTTGCAAAATTCCGGGAATTTTCAAGACTGGAAACTTTCCATGGGAATTAACGGTAATTTATGGGAATTAATGGGAATAATTTGGAAATTTGCAAAATTGCAGGAACTGGGGATTTAAATGTAGTTGAGAGAAAATATTGCAGCATAATCTTGGTTAAAACAACCTGATTTAGTGC
>NW_015507716.1:0-294 GCF_001515645.1 Sinocyclocheilus grahami | reverse complement strand
AAGAGACAAAATTACTTCAATATAGGCTGATGATGGTATATAACAACTGTCTTAAATTATTCCCTTAATATTTATCTTGTGGCCTGTATAGTGAAAAACATGAGAAGAAACGTATTGCGCGTAAAACAGGCTGTTTTTTAGAATCTGTGCACCAAATAAAGTTGCTCTTAATTTTCATTGATGACTACAGTGTTAATAATTTTAATTATAGGCCTATAATTCAATTGTATGAATTAAAGGACCTGTTTAAAAAAAACTTAAAAAAAACATTTTCAATGAGGAGTAGCCTAAGCT
>NW_015507715.1:43203-58774 GCF_001515645.1 Sinocyclocheilus grahami | reverse complement strand
AATATGATCATATTACCCCAATTTTAAAGTCTCTGCACTGGCTACATATTAAGTTTCGTATCAGTTACAAAATAGTATTACTTACCTATAAGGCCCTTAATGGGTTAGCTCCTGCGTACCTAACTAGTTTTTTACCACGCTACAATCCAACAAGCTCCCTAAGGTCACAAAACTCTGGACTTTTGGTAGTACCTAGGATAGCAAAGTCCACTAAAAGAGGTAGAGCTTTTTCGCATTTGGCTCCCAAACTCTGGAATAGCCTTCCTGATAATGTTCGGGGTTCAGACACACTCTCTCTGTTTAAATCTAGATTAAAGACATATCTCTTTGGCCAAGCATTCAAATAATGCATCTCATAATCTTGTACTGCAGTTACATCTGATCAAATGCACATTATTATTCTTTAGCTTGGGTTAAACAAATACATTTTGCTTGGTTGGAACAGCAGCTATGCTAATTATGTCTCGATTTGTGTCTCTGTTTCTGCCACGGGATTGACATCCTGTGGTAACTAGGATTTACACAAGCTTCAGTCTGGATCCAGAACACCTGAGAAGAGATGATGCCAACCCCTCAGAGGACCTCAGATGATGCCAACCCTGAAACAACATACAGAACTACCTAATTTTGCTATACGTTTGATTGCATCATATAATAATTGCTGTTAATAGTGTTCATCATCTGTTGACTACGTATTTAATTGATTACATTTTTTTATTGATTTCTGCCATATGTACATTAACTGACAGTCACCCCTGATAAGCTACCACTAAATATTGTAGAAACTTAAATTGCTGTAAAGTTGCTTTGCAACGATTTGTATTGTGAAAAGCGCTATACAAATAAACTTTAATTGAATTGAATTGAATAGTGATGATGGTGTTTTGCCTGCCGAATTCGCCATTTAATTAGCTATTGAGCAATGCGAAAACTGCTGATAATACTGAGGGACCTTATATGAATGCTTAGATAGGTGTCGTATTCCCATTGGTAGATGGGGATCAGCTGAGAGTCAGCTGATGCGAGCTTGACTAACGTGACCTGCCAGAACTAATGCTACGCTTGATATTTGTGCAGTGTGCGCATGTCAAAAATATTCATGATTTGAAGCTTGTGACATATAAACAGGCACATCAACCCGATCACTTTACTTAGCGTTCATGTAAACACTACATTCAGATTCATCAATCGGAATAAATTCAGTCCGATTGAATCTAAAATTTTGCATGTAAATCTAACCATTGAAGGGTCATAGAAGCATGTAGTCTCCGTTACCCTTAATGGAAGAAGTTTTAAACAACCAGGACACTTCCTAGAGCTGGCCTCCTGGCAAAACTGAACAATTGATGGAGAAGGGCTTGGTTAGAGTGGTGAAAGAGAAGCTGATGGTCACTCTAGTTGAGCACCATGATCATATGTGGAGACAGGAGAAACCTACAGAAGGACAAACATCACTGCAATACTCCATCGATCTATGCTTTATGGCTGTGTGGCCAAACTCAATCCTCTCCTCAGTGAAGACACATGAAAACACACTTGGAATTAGCAAAACAGCACCTAAAGGATCCTCAGACTGTGAGAAACAATATTATCTGGTCTGATGAACCTCAATTCCAACCATCATGTTTGAAGGAAACCAGCTCTGCTCATCTCCTGCAGAGTACCATCCCAAAAGTAAAATGTGCTGGTAGCAGCCTCATGCTGTGGGGCTGTTTTACAGTGGCAGGGACTGAGGAACTCATCAGAGTAGAAGAAAAGCTCAATGCACCAAAATATTGAGATAGCCTTAATGAAAACCTAGTCCAGAGCATTTAAAACCTCAGAATGGGCAAAAGGTTCACCTTCCAACAGTGCAATGACCCTAAGCACACAGCAAGAGTGGATTATAGACAACTCTGTGAATGTCCTTGAGTGGCCCAGCCACAGCCTGAGCTTGAACCCAATCAAATATTTCTGGAGAAACCTGAAAATGTCCCCATCCTCTGCCCCATCCAACCTGACAGAGCTTGAGAGGTGAAGAGGCGAGGATAAGAATGGCAATTACTAGCCAAATGATGGTGAGAAAAGCTTGTCACATCAAACAAAAAAAACAATTGAGACTGTAAAGGTGCTTCAGCTAAATATTTAGTTAAAGGAATGAATACTTATGCAATGTACTTATTTCAGTTTTTTATTTTTAATAAATTTACGAAGTTGTGACAATTCAGTTTTTGCTTTGTCAATATGGGGTATGGAGTATAGATTGATGTGGGAAAAATGTAATTTAAAGCAGTTTAACATAGGGCAGCAACATAACAAAACGTGGAAAAAATTAAGGGGTATGAGTACTTTCGCAAGGCACTGTATTTTTACAGTCGATCATAAAGCTCTTTCCTGATTTTCTATGTGTTTTGTGTGTTTCCACTCCGGAATCCACAGACAATTTTATGTTATGCTCTTGCTCCATGCATGCAATAAATGCACGTCTCTGAATGACTGGGTGTTTTCTAGCTGCACAGGTGTTGTCAATGTTATGAACCATTACAGGAATGGCCAAAATTACAATCAGAAGCACAGCTGAATTACATTTAATGAAAACATCGAAACATTAGCCATACTGATTCATAACACAATTAAGTGGCAGTGAGCGGTTCAACCCTTTAATGCAGGTGCTGACGTTGAAGTTCTGACGATTTGTGCTACCCCGTCAGATTTTGCTAAGATGAATGGATGAACGGATGGCTCTGTGAACGCTAAACTCTCACGAGATGGTGCGCGATTCAACATGGCGGTGCGCTGCTGCTAGAAGTCAACAAATTTTTCTCAAACTTTTCTCTTCTCTTTTTTTCATTCACTTCACCTCCCACAAATACAATAAACTGGATTACAATTCGGACCTGGATCACCTAGAAGACTACATCGACGAATGCTACAATAGACTCAAAAGCCAAAAAGCCAAGCACATCAGGCTCACCTGCTTCATCTAACTTTTCTCCTAAACCCACATCCCCACACCCCCCGTGCTGTACGGAGGTAAGCGACATAAATCCATAGACAATAAACTATCTGTACTAGACGCCAGAGTAGCCCTAATAGAAGTATTGCACAAAGAATTTCAACATCTCCGCCACAGCCTGGAATACAGCCAAAAACAAATCGACACACTCGCACAAGAAAACAGTTTGCTCCAGAACTCAGTTACAACCCTCACAACGCAACTGTCCACTGTTACCACTCAGCTTGCTTCCATCATCTCCGAAAATATAACGATGAAATAAACAATTCTGGACTTACAAACACGCAGCATGAGAGACAACCTGATTTTCACCGGCATCCCTGAACCACCCACTGACGGACTCAAGAAAGCAGTCAAGGATTTTATGGTTAAACAGCTCAAACTCCCAACGGAAATTATCAGCAAAATCAGTTTTCACCGTGTTCATCGTCTAGGTCAAAAACTCAGTAATGCCACCCGACCCCGCCTAATCATTGTCAAATTCTAACATTTTAAATAAAAAGAACTGGTTCATCGACAGGGCAGCCAGTTAAAGGACACTCACTATGGACTTAACGACCAGTTTTCACATGAAATCAACCATAGACGTAAACAGCTAATCCCCATCCGCAAGCAAATTATAATTTGATCCCCCCCCCCCATTTTCTTGTATCTATAACATAATGCACCTACGTCTCGCTGCACTATACAAGTATGCACCCCAGTCACCTATGTTTTGCTTTTCAAACTCTGTGTTGTTTTTTGTTTTATTGCATGTTTTGTTGTAAATACTTAGGGTTGTCTAGTGTTATTATGTCTTACTGTTCTGTATTTGATGTTTGGCACACACACATCCATTCACACACCCATACACAACCATACACATACAAATTCATTCATACATACATGTTAGAATAGAAATATTAGATCAACATGCAACTCAAATTCATAACCTGGAACATCCGTGGCGTTAGCTCTCAGACAAAAAAAAGAATAAAGTTCTCAACTTTTTGGATCATCTACAGGCAGATATATGTTTACTACAAGAAACACGCACCTTCCAGATTCAAAACAAAACACCCTAAGATCAGCACAATTCATTCATTCATTTTCAGCCACTTATAATTCAAAACAAAGAGGAGTAAGTATCTTGATAAGCAAAACAAAAATCTAATTTGTTCATAATACAACTATTTCAGACCCAGAAGGACGCTTTACTATCCTAAACATATCAATTAACAATAACCCGGTAACAATTGCCAACATATACGGCCCAAATTCAGATGACCCTTCCTTTTTTCACACTTTTTTTTCTTCCATTTCAAATTTCTCCAACTGCCCGGTAATTATAGGAGGCGATTTTAACACTGTAATTGACCCATCACTTGACAGATCCAGAAGCAATAAGCGACACTGGCAATCCACTGACACAATAATACAGTTCATGAGAGATTTTGGCCTCGGCGATGGTTGGAGGCTACAGCATCCTAACTAACAACTAACAGAGAATACACATTTTACTCGCCGGTTCATCATAGCTACTCCCGCATCGATTTTTTCCTAACTAGTAACTCAATCATACCAAAGAAACATACCATAGCCAAGAAACCTACCATCACAGCAACAACTCCAGTAAATATTTGGCCAATCAAATTAAAAGAAACAGAGAAAAAGCAGCAATAGCAACTATTAAGGACTCAGCAGGGAATCCTACCAAATCTCCACAAGAAATAAATACAATATTCCAAAACTTCTATGCTAAACTTTATTCATCTGATAATAACACAAGACAAGAGGATATTAATTCATTTTTCAATAATATTCAACTCCCAAAACTTAACACAGAACAAATCAACGCACTGGACAAACCAATCACAGAAAAATAACTTCATATCACCCTGAGCAGAATGCCTAACAATAAAGCACCAGGAAACGATGGCTTCCCTGCTGAGTTCTATAAACACTTCTGGTCCGTTTTATCTCGCAATAACACAAATAAAATAAAACTTAAGATTACCAGTGCACATGAACACAGCCACTATTTCACTCATCCCCAAACCTAATAAAGATCCAACCCTTCCATCAAACTACCGTCCTATATCTCTCATCAACGTAGATGTCATGTGATGTGATAATGTATTGTTTCAACACTGTTGCTTTAAATCGGAATGATAAGAAGCACAGGGGTGTGTCTATAAAGGACATTCAGGAGGGGTCAATTTGCTGACTGTTGTGTGCATTGCTGGTTGTTAATAAATGGATGTTCATCAAAGGAGTTTCCTATTTACGGTCATTTTACATGGTGTCAGAAGTGATGGAAAATGGCGAAGTTTAATCCACCATCAAGTTTTTTCTTCAGGAAGCCAACGGAGTGGATGGATTGGAGACAAAGATTTCAGCTCTTCCACACGGCTACAAAGCTAGACAAAGAGGACGGAGAAGTACAAGTGAGTTGTCTCATTTACGCTGTAGCGAATCAGCTCAGGGGAAATATGAATAATTAATCATAACTATTTATAATTAATTATAAATATTTAGATCCGCTGTAAGTATTTACTTTACCTCTCAGGGTCAACTGTCTGTCAATTCTAAGAACGTTAATTTCCTGGTTAAGGGAAACAACTTTCTTACTGTACAATACTACACAGAGCATTTAGCAAAAATCTGCATGATTAGGGACTGCGATTATGAGCAAACAATGAACAACCTCAGGTGTGATACAAGTAAGACTGTATTAACTACATAAACACTTAAACTAGTCTAACATACACATACACACGCATACAGTTGGTATAGGAACAGGATTAAAGCTTAGGCAGTAAAGAGAAGAGAAATAAAACATGAAACTATGGTATCATTGGCTATTCAGCAGATCTACAGCCTGAAGGAAACATCAGTTTCTTAGTTCAAACACACCTTTGTAAAAAGGTGCAAATGATACTTAATGTATCAATTAATAAGACTAAGTTTGATACTTGCACGTCTTGTCTGTCTGACAGAGAGTCCTGATGCAATCTGAAGGCTCAAGTTGATATTGGCTGAAGTTGGTTGATGAAAAAGGACCAGTTTGAGTCAGATGATCTTGGTGAATGGAAAGTCAAGGCACGAGGCCTGGCGCAGACTTAGGGTGTCCTTAGAGCGTTTTAGCTCACATCCTCATCTACTCAGAATCTAACAGAACCGCAGACTGGAGGTGGGTCACTGATATGAGGCCTTTAAGGCCTGACAAGATTCACGCCTCTCAGGATGAGCTTGTCCAATATGAGAGGCTGAAGGGTCTCTGATATGAGGCCTTTAAGGCCTGACAAGATTCACGCCTCTCAGGATGAGCTTGTCCAATGAGAAAGGCTGAAGTTTCAAGCGGGAGGTTGGATACTGGGGAGTTTTACAACCCTTTGTGTGAGGGCATGGTAATTTGCAAATGGAACTCGAGTCGGGGCTGATGAAAAATTACTAAAGGCTCTTAGAACACTAATATGTTGCATAGGTATAAACATATAATATACACTCTCAATTAGATCATCCGAATACGAATTTATAGAGACCAAACATGGTATATGTAAGGTTACATGAATGAGTGGTTCTATCATAAGCATGCATAAAACAGTATACAATATAAAAGACAATATACAAGGACAGTAACAACATACACAATGACCTGAAGTATATGTGTGTTCATTCAAAGAAAGTTTTTCCTATGAATTCATTAGAGAAGAGTCCATTTTTACTGTGCATTGTGTCTTTCCTATGGAAAATGTAGTGAAAGGGAGAACTCTCAACATGCCATTAGGTCGTAAAGTGTATCTGGTCTAGCAAAAGGTGTCGTGGTTGCCATGGTGACCAGGGGTCTGGTGTCGTTCGCAGAGGGGTCTGTGACTATTTGTTAATCTAATGAATAATTGATTTGTTAAATCTAATGAAAAATGGTGAGTCTGATTGGTCCATATGCTACAACGCCATGGGGAGTGAGGCAGAGAACATTTATAAATCATTCGTGTTCGCAAGAGAGGAACAGAGAAATTACTTTGCAATCATCCTGGGAAAGTTTGAGTACTTTTTCCCGAGGAGAAATGTCATTCACGAACGCGCATGCTTTCACCAGCGAGTGCAACAATCCGGCGAAAGAGCAGAAGTTTTCAGAGCGAGAAGATTTTTTCAGAGCTCATACAGCGCTCATCAGAGCGCTGTATGAGCTGTCCGAGCACTGTGAGTTCGGCGCCATGAGAGACGAAACAATTCGCAACCGCATCGTGGTCTACTTGGATAAAGATCTCTCTCGGAGACTGCAGTTAATCACTGATCTCACACTAGCACAAACAATCCAGACTGTTCGTCAATCGGAGGAGGTGGCCACACAAGTCAGTATGCAAGGCGAGACGGTGAGCGTGGTCAGAGCAGTTGTCAGCACAAGTAAGCAACCTGTGAGGGGACAGCGCAAGCCTAAAGACAAAATCCGAGCTGACAGTCATGGAAAATGTGGACAATGTGGAAATGCTGTGCATACAAGTGATGAGCGCTGCCCTGCAAAGAAAGGTAAATGCCACAAAATTGGACACTGGCCAGCGTATGCCACAGTAACAGGTCAGTGAGAGAAGTCACAGAATATTTTGACCAACCTTCATACTTTCTGGGTTCAGTTTGTAATGTAAATGAACTAGAAGAGCAGTAGATGGTGCAGCTCCTGATTGGGGCGACCCCTGTAAAATTCAAAATAGATACGGGGGCTGACGTAAACATTGTGGCAGAAGAGACTTTCAGCAAACTAGTCCGAGCAAAGGCACTAGAGCCAGCCAATGTTACACTGAACATCCCTGGGGGAAAGCTAGCCTGCCTGGGTCAGTTCCGAGCCACTGCAGTGTATAAAGGACAGTCATACCCATTTTCTGCCTATGTGGTCCATGGATACAATGTCAATAACCTGCTGAATCGGACTCTATCAGCTGACATGATCCTTGTAAGGAGAGAGGAGGAGGCGAACAGAATGACCTCCGAACACGATGATGCATTTGGTGAGCACGGCACACTCAAAACCGACCCTGTCAAAATTCAGTTAAAAGACTCAGTGCTGCCATGTGCAGTACACACTGCGAGGCGTGTTCCAATACCAATGCTGCAAAAGGTGAAAGAGGATTTGCAGAGGATGGAGGAAAATGGCGTCATAGAGCAGGTGACACAACCAACGGAATGGTGTGCGCCGATGGTTCCTGTTCTGAAGAAAAACGGCAAAGCACGCATTTGCGTGGATCTCAAAAGACTAAATGAAGCAGTAAACCGAGAACATTTCGTGCTACCTACTGCGGATGAGATTATTGCAAAACTGAGCGGTGCAAAAGTTTTCTCCACCTTAGACGCAGCCAGCGGATTCTGGCATATCCCTCTCCATCCAGATAGCGGCAGACTTACCACCGTTATCACACCATTTTGGAGATTTTGTTTCAGGAGGCTTCCCTTCGGGATCTCGAGCGCTCCAGAGATCTTCCAGAGGAAAATGCAGGAGACGCTTCAAGGGCTGGAGGGGGTAGATGTCTTCATAGACGACATACTGGTCTACGGGTCCTCCCTGAAACAACACGACTCTCGTTTGGAACAAGTGCTGCAGAGAGTGGAGTCTACAGGGTTAAAACTGAATCCTAAAAAAATGTACGTACAGACAAAGCCAACTTCAGTTCCTGGGTCACCTTATTAACGAGACAGGGGTGCGGCCAGATCCAGAAAAGGTGGATGCCATCAGACAGTTGCCACCACCCAAAAATGTGCAGGAACTAAAAAGGGTGCTTGGCATGGTGAATTACTTGGGGAGGTTCATTCCCAACCTCTCAACAGGCAGCCAGCAGCTGTACGAACTACTCTGACAGAAAAGTTTGTGGATGTGGACACACACGCAGCAGACAGCATTTGAAAACATCAAAGAGCTGCTCATGAAGGCACCAGTTCTTGCATATTACGATATCACTAATAACACTGCCATCTCGGCTGATGTGAGTAGCTATGGACAAGGGGAGGTGCTCTTGCAGCTACACAAAGAAGGATGGAAGCCAGTAGCATACTGCTCCAGATGTCTCACTGATGCAGAAACCCGATATGCACAGATCGAGAAGGAATGCCTGGCCGGCGTGTGGGCGTGTGAGAGGTTTGAAAAAAATCTGTGCGGCTTGGACGAGTTTAAGCTAGTGACAGATCATAAGCCACTGGTTCCTCTCATCAACAACAGGAGTCTTGCCAACATTCCAGTGCGGTGTCAGAGACTTTTGATGCATTTAATGCGGTTTAAGCCCATAGCAGAGTATGTGCCAGGCAAGACGCTTGTCGTTGCAGATACACTGTCCAGGAGCCCGCAAACTGCTATTACTAAAGAAACAGAAACGCATGCTTATGTGGAGTGCTATGTGGATGCAGTAATAGAAGGTATACCTGCGACGACCTATAAAATCGACTGTATCAGAAATGCTACTACAACGGATGGTGAGTTGCAAGCTGTAATCAAGCTGATCAGAGCTGGATGAACACAACACAGGAGCCACGTTCCAGTAGCAGCCAGAGAGTACACGGTTGCAAAAGTGGAGCTCTCAGAGCATGAGGGTTTAGTGATCAAGGCAAGGAGAATCGTTGTGCCAAGGGCGATGAGAAAGGAGATTCGGGGAAAGATTCACGAAGGTCACCAGGGCCTTACAAAGTCTAGAGAGAGAGCACAGGAGTCTGTGTGGTGGCCAGGAATTTCAGTGGACATAAAGAACACAGTGCTGTCATGTCAGATATGCCGTGAGTTGAGAAATACACAGCAGAAAGAGCCCCTGCTCTCCACACCACTCCCAGATAGACCCTGGAAAAGGATTGCGGCTGATCTTTGTGAACATTGTGGACAGAATTATCTAATCGTGTCTGATTACTATTCCAGATTTCTGGAGATACTGCACTTACCCTCCACAACAACATCTCATGTCACAAAAGTTGAAAAGTGTCTTTGCCAGATTCAGGATTCAGAGGTAGTGAGTGACAACGGTCCTCAGTTCTCCAGTGCTGAGTTTCAGGAACTAGCCAAGCGACTGGATTTCGTACACATTACATCAAGTCCTCACCATCTCAAGGTAATGGTCACATTTGAAAGGGCTGTGCAGATTGCAAAAAGAATCCTGAAGCAGACAGATCCTCTGGTAGCTCTCATGTGCTACCAATTGACTCCCTGTCATCTGTAAATACTTCACTGTGGACTAACACTTTTTGGCACTGTAAATAAATTACACCGTGCACGAAAGTGCTGTTGCGAGTGAGCCATCTTTTTTTTAACATCTTTTACGGACACTTGTTACGTCCCAAGTGAGCTGGTGGTGCTCACTTTATCACACTGTGCCACAACAGAAGTTGGTCCGGCAGAGCTTCTGATGTGAAGGAAAATCAGAACAACACTTCCAACCCTAGGGAAGAATCTTCAACCCAGGTGGCCAAACAGAAAGTATGTCATGCTGAAAGACAAAATAGAGAAAGACAGACAAGCTTTCTACTACAATCATCGTAATGGAGCTAAAAATCTGCCAAAACTGAGACCAGGCGACACTGTTTTTGCCAAGCTGGTCAATGAGAAGGTCTGGGCTTCACTGGCAGGGATCAGGCAAGAAAGTGTAACACCTCGTTCCTATGTCATCGAGACGGAACAAGGAGCGATACTGAGACATAACCAATGTCATCTTCAAGCAGTCCCAACACCAACACAGACAACCAAACAGACTGTGCACACTGATTCACCACAAACAAAAGGGACTGTTGACATTCAGCCAACACATACTGATACACCAGAGACTGTACCAATCCAAACATGCAGGGAAACATTTCCTACTCCTAAGCTTGGACTGATACTTACTAGGTCAGGAAGAGTCAGTAAACCTGTTGTCAGGCTTGACCTGTAAAGAATCAGGAAGCTATATGCTCAGTAACTAGTTATGCTGGGGGGGGGGCTAAATGGGCGCAGTTTTCTGAAAATTTAACTGTTTGTTCCGTTCATTAGAACAGTAAGAGTTACATTGCTCAAATTCTTGATTTTGAGAGATGTTTATAAGCTAAATACATGCTGTTTATTTTGCATGATAAAGTTTACTGTCAAGGGTTTTTCTGACACAACAAAAGGGGGGAGAGGAGAATAGCAGACTTTATTTAAAAAAGGGAGATGTCATGTACACTGTTGCTTTAAATCGGAGTGATAAGAAGCACAGGGGTGTGTCTTTAAAGAACGTTCAGGAGGAGTCAATTTGCTGACTGTTGTGTGCATTGCTGGTTGTTAATAAATGTCTCTAGGTTACGTATGTAACCATGGTTCCCAGAGGGAACGAGACGCTGCATCGAGATTTGCTTTGGGAAAGCCCTTGCGTGACTGCGCCAGCCTGACCTACCGCCGTATAAGCTTTCCCAACCAGACTCGATGTAAGCCTAACGGGCCTGGTGGGAAGCTTCGGGGCCTTCAGGGACGATGCTGAGGATGGGGAGAGATAGCTCGCAAGCGTCTGCTCCACCACTGGCATCGCCCCATATACCTTATAATTCAGCCCCACGATGTTCTTTTGAATAATTCGAGACTTCCTCGGAGGAAGATAGATGAAGCGTCTGGCTCTCTCTCTCTCGCTCTCTCTCTGGGGGGCAGGGGGGGAAGAAACCGCAGCGCGGGCTTCTGAACTCCGCCAGATATCGTGGGCAGGGAGAAACACAGCGTTTGCAATGCCGTTCGCTCGCCATAGACTTTCTCATTGTTTTATATATATGAGTGCTTGTGCAGACAGACAACAGTAAATAGACAGACACATACACAGAGCGCTACTGAAGGACAGAAGCTGGGTGGCGCCCGGCCGGATGCGCTTTTATGCTTTCTGGTGCTTACGTCACCCTGCTCGTGACGTCTCGCTGCTCCATTGGACGGATTTGACACGTGCTTCAGAACGCGGTCACGCAAGGGCGTTCCCAAAGCGAATCTCGACGCAGCTCGAGTTCCTGAAGGGGAACGGATGTTAATCAAAGGAGTTGCCTATTTACGGTCATTTTACAGTAGACATCAAAATAATCAGTAAAGCTCTTGCACATAGAATTGAAAAAATTATCCCACTCATAATCCACCCAGATCAGACCGGTTTCATCAAGGGTATAGGCAGGCATCCAACAACACACACAGACTATACGTTTTAATCCATTATTCATCACTACTACAGGAAAACACCATTATACGACGAAGAAGAAGTGCTGCTGCAGAGTTAGTGCATCAGAGAAAACGAAGAAGAAGAGCTGCTGTGCTGTAGCTTCAAATTTTCGCCATGTCTAGAACAATTCTTACAAGTACAACACGACATAGCTGGGCACTGCAGACAGACGCCGAACGGCACCGCAGGTGTGTCTACACTCATAGAAAATAATGTATTTGAATTTTAAAGAAGCGGGAACAAACGCCTCGAAACACCGGGCTAGAAATGCAGTTCGAGAGAAATTATACAACATTGAACAAATTTTAATCTTATGTTCTGATAAGCATGTTATTTAAATGGTTTTAGTTATTCATACTAACCTTCATCTGATGTAAATCTCTCAGAAAATCAACGCGCGCAACACCACAGAGCAGCTGAAGAGGGAATAAATGGCTCGAAACAATGTCATGCTAGAAATACAACACTCATAGAAAATAATGTATTTGAATTTTAAAGAAGCGGGAACAAACGCCTCGAAACACCGGGCTAGAAATGCAGTTCGAGAGAAATGATACAACATTGAACAAATTTTAATCTTATGTTCTGATAAGCATGTTATTTAAATGGTTTTAGTTATTCATACTAACCTTCATCTGATGTAAATCTCTCAGAAAATCAACGCGCGCAACACCACAGAGCAGCTGAAGAGGGAATAAATGGCTCGAAACAATGTCATGCTAGAAATACAGATTAAAAATATTACAACATCAAACAACTTTTAATGTTATGTCCTTGTAAACATGTTTTTCAAAACGGTTTTATATATTCACACTTACCTTCGTCTGAGGTAAATCTCTCAGAAATTTCCGGAAGCTGTGCATCTCAAGTGTATGGTCGTGTACGGGACTCAGCACACTTGCCTGGGGAATTTTCGTACACGGGTCATACACGTTAAGTTTGACTGAAATTTCCCATGTCAGATTTATCCCGGAAATTCCTCTTTTCACGCTGTGACATGGATGGCAGGACCCAAGCGATTTCCCAAATTTTGCCCAAAGGGGAGGGACTAAATTAATTGCATTTTGCTTAAAATTATCTGCCAGTAGGGTAAGTAAAATACTCCTGTTTTAAGAATATTTTACTCACCCCACTGGCAGATAATTTTACTTGTTTTAAGCAAAATGCACTTTTTTATTTATTTATTTATCCTTTATTTTTCCAGGAAGGTCCCATTGAGATAAAAGAAATCTCTTCTTCCAGGAAGTCCTGGCCAAGATGACCCTACAAAAAATGTCACATAAAATTTCACAAGCATACACCTCACAAGACAAAATTACATATAACCAAAGCAAAAACAATAATCATAACTCAGTAAATTAATTAAAACAACAACATGATTAATTTGCTAAACACTGCACTACATTTTTTAAAATATTCAAAGAAGGAATTGTTTCTAATGGAGTTACAGTTTGAAATTCATTCCACAACCACGGAGCATAGTAAGAGAAAGCTGATTTTCCATGCTCTGAATGTATCCTGGGTATTTCTAATTGAATCCCATTTGATGATCTGGTGATATAATTCTTTCTACGTAGGCATAAAAGACTAGATATGTAATTTGGAAGCATGCCCAACAATGCCTTTACAGTATACACTAACATTTGTGATTTCCTTCTTTGATATAAAGAGGACCAAAATACTTTATTATACAGCAAACAATGATGAGTACATGAGCAAGCATTTGTTATAAATCGCAATGCAGCATAGTAAACACTATCCAGCCTTTTCAATAAATACGTAGAAGCATGCATGTAAATAACATCTCCATAATCAAAAATGGGTAAAAATGTACTCTGTATAATTTGCTTTCTAGCTCCAAAGAAAAAAACAGTTTTTGCCGAAATAGAAAACCCAATATTGGTTTAAGTCTTTTCACCAGGTAATCAATATGTACATCAAAAGCTGATCAAAAGCTAACTTCTTGTCAAGCCATACTCCTAAATACTTATAAGCTGTTACTCTTTCTATGTGCAAGCCATCAATAGTAAAAATTGATGGATCAGAGGACAAAGATCGACTGCGAGTAAAAATAATATATTTAGTTTTATTTACATTTAGAACTAATTTCAGTTGTAGTAAGGTATGCTGAAAAGTATAAAAAGAGTCCTGAAGAATTTCAATGGCTTGAGAGTTTATTCCCTGACCTAAATTATTAATAAAAATAGAAAAAATAAGTGGTGCCAATAAAGAACCTTGTGGGACACCCTTCTTAACAGTTAACATATTAGAAGTATAATGATCTACAGAAACACACTGAGTTCTGTCCGATAAATAGTTTTTAAACCAACTCAATGCCAAATTACCAAGGCCTATACCGTTAAGCCTCTGTAGCAGTATTGCATGATCCACTAAGTCAAATGCTTTTGTCAAGTCAACAAATAAGGCGGCACAATGCTGCCTTTTATCAAGAGCAGTGATTAAATCATTTGTAACTAATGTAGTAGCTGTTGTCGTACTATGGCCTGCTCTGAATCCTGACTGAAATGCATTTAAAATATTATATTTAACTAAGTGTTCTTTCAGTTGGTCATTTACCAGGGACTCAAACACTTTTGCTAAAACTGATAGTCTAGAAATAGGACGATAATTATTTAAATCAGAGGGCTCTCCACTCTTTAGTAATGGCATAATCATAGCGGATTTCCAAGACGGCGGAATTACATTGGTGCATAGACTCAAATTAAAAATCGATGCAATAGGTTCAGCAATAATATCTGCAGAAACTTTATAAAAAACTGGATCAATTTTGTCAGACCCACCTGATTTTTTACGATCTAAGAGTAATTTATGAACTTGAGGGGTAGATATAGGGTTAAAAGAAAATAACTCTGAGTTACTTAATTTAAATGATTCAGCAATTCCCTGTTCATCAGTGTTCAACAAATTATTATCTGTTATCGAACTATTTTAAATAAAATGTCTGTTAAACGAATTAACAATATTAACCTTGTCTATAATCAATCTTTGGTTCACTTTTAAAACGTTTGGGAGACAAGTAGAATTATTCGATCCTGTAAGGGATTTCGTTATTTTCCAAAATTTAGAAGGATCATTCATATTATTGTTAATCAGATTACGATAATACTGACTTTTAGAACTTTTTATACATTTTGTACACTTGTTCCGTATTAATCTATAATGAAACCAGTCTTCTTCACTATTCGTTTTCTTTGCTTTTGACACTCACCCGAAATATACAGAAAGGAGCGTGTTTATCACAAATTAAAAAAATAAAATTTAAAATAATCCCAAGCTACCACCACATCAGGTATATTTAAAACTAACCCTAAATTACTATTATACACATCATGCAAAAAAGCTTGTACATTTAAAAAAAAAAAAAAAAAAAAAAAAAAATATAATAAAATAAAAATAAAAG
>NW_015507715.1:42285-42874 GCF_001515645.1 Sinocyclocheilus grahami | reverse complement strand
AAAGAAATCTCTTCTTCCAGGGAGTCCTGGCCAAGATGACCGTACAAAAATCTCACATAAAATTTCACAAACATACACCTCACAAGACAAAATTATATAGAACCAAAGCAAAAACAATAATCATAAATCAGTAAATTAATTAAAACAACATGATTCATTTGCTAAACACTGCACTCAATTTTTTTAAATATTCAAAGAAGGCTAATGGAGTTATGGAGTTACAGTTTGAAATTCATTCCACAACCACGGAGCATAGTAAGAGAAAGCTGATTTTCCATGCTCTCCTGGGTATTTGGGTATTTCTAGTTGAATCCCATTTGATGATCTGGTGATATAATTCTTTCTACGTAGGCATTTTAACCCTTAAATGCATACCCCGGGGCTTCAGCGAGCCGGGACATCATTCTCTACCCTCTCCCTCCTTAATTTTTTTTAAGTTAGACATCAACTTTCTTAGTATTCCTCAATCTATTCATTATAAACAATATAGCAAGAAAAAAATAGTAAAATATAAAAGAATGCCTGTTTTCTGATTAATTTTTTGTAAAAAGTGTATAGGGTCGCTACAGACCCGAGGTATGTAAATGTG
>NW_015507715.1:27601-42014 GCF_001515645.1 Sinocyclocheilus grahami | reverse complement strand
AAAAAGAGTCCTGAAGAATTTCAATGGCTTGAGAGTTTATTCCCTGACCTAAATTATTAATAAAAATAGAAAAAATAAGTGGTGCCAATAAAGAACCTTGTGGGACACCCTTCTTAACAGTTAACATATTAGAAGTATAATGATCTACAGAAACACACTGAGTTCTGTCCGATAAATAGTTTTTAAACCAACTCAATGCCAAATTACCAAGGCCTATACCGTTAAGCCTCTGTAGCAGTATTGCATGATCCACTAAGTCAAATGCTTTTGTCAAGTCAACAAATAAGGCGGCACAATGCTGCCTTTTATCAAGAGCAGTGATTAAATCATTTGTAACTAATGTAGTAGCTGTTGTCGTACTATGGCCTGCTCTGAATCCTGACTGAAATGCATTTAAAATATTATATTTAACTAAGTGTTCTTTCAGTTGGTCATTTACCAGGGACTCAAACACTTTTGCTAAAACTGATAGTCTAGAAATAGGACGATAATTATTTAAATCAGAGGGCTCTCCACTCTTTAGTAATGGCATAATCATAGCGGATTTCCAAGACGGCGGAATTACATTGGTGCATAGACTCAAATTAAAAATCGATGCAATAGGTTCAGCAATAATATCTGCAGAAACTTTATAAAAAACTGGATCAATTTTGTCAGACCCACCTGATTTTTTACAATCTAAATTTAAAAGTAATTTATGAACTTGAGGGGGAGATATAGGGTTAAAAGAAAATAGCTCTGAGTTACTTAATTTAAATGATTCAGCAATACCCTGTTCATCAGTGTTCAACAAATTATTATCTGTTATCGAACTATTTGAAATAAAATGTCTGTTAAACGTTAATAAACTGTTAATTTAGTTTTTTTTCAAACACTTTTGCTAAAACTGATAGTCTAGAAATAGGACGATAATTATTTAAATCAGAGGGCTCTCCACTCTTTAGTAATGGCATAATCATAGCGGATTTCCAAGACGGCGGAATTACATTGGTGCATAGACTCAAATTAAAAATCGATGCAATAGGTTCAGCAATAATATCTGCAGAAACTTTATAAAAAACTGGATCAATTTTGTCAGACCCACCTGATTTTTTACAATCTAAATTTAAAAGTAATTTATGAACTTGAGGGGGAGATATAGGGTTAAAAGAAAATAGCTCTGAGTTACTTAATTTAAATGATTCAGCAATACCCTGTTCATCAGTGTTCAACAAATTATTATCTGTTATCGAACTATTTGAAATAAAATGTCTGTTAAACGTTAATTTAAACGTTAATAAACTGTTAATTTAGTTTTTTCGCTCTGGAAAAAAGACTAAATATCTTATGTCATTTTACTTATCTAGTATCTTGATTTAAGAATTTTTAGATATTTTGACTAGAAACAAGACAAACATACTAAGTAAGATAAGCCATTTTTTCCAGTGCATTGAAGGTATGTGGCTTAGGTAAGGGCAAAAAATCTCCAGAAACGGTTTTACATGTCCATTTACAACCCTGGGATTTATCCCTAGAATGAAATGGTCTGTTTGTACCTTATTTGGAAGGGTCATGAATAATAATGTTGAGCTCTGCTCTGATTGGCTGTTTCACAGTGCGGCTCAATGTTGAGCTCTGCTCTGATTGACTGTTTCACAGTGCATTTCAGTAGCTCACACAGCAGGAAGGAAACACAGGGAAAATATATATATTTCAATACTGTCTCTCGCAGTTATATCGTTTGGAAATTATAGTGTATATAAATTGCAGGCATCAGGGAGCTGCTATTAATATGCGGGGCATTGAAACTGCTTTCGAATGCACGATCGCTTTTTACTTTCCCTTTCGAGATTTGTGATCGCTCGTGCTCTGTGTAAGTAAGTAAGTTTTATTTATAGAGCACATTTAAAATTCAGCATTACACTGACCAAAGTGCTGAACAAAATCAATAATAAAATACAGCAAATTCTAAAATAAAGTAAAATTTAAAATAACAATAATAATATATATTTTTTATTATTATATCGGCAATAACAACAGTTTCACATTCAATTAATAGGCGAGAGAGTAAAAATGTGTCTTAAATCTAGATTTGAAAATAGAAACAGAAGAAGCGCTCCTAATGTCAGGTGGCAACTGATTCCACAAACATGGAACAGCGACTGCAAAGGCTCTGTCTCCTTTTAATTTAAGTTGTGACCGAGGGACATGTAATAGAGTTTTATTAGCGGATCTGAGAGACTTAGACGTTGAATGCAACTATAAGCAATATAAGATGGGGCTTGTCCATTAAGAGTTTTGAAAACAATAAGAAAAATCTTAAACTGAATTCTAAAAAAGACAGGAAGCCAATGCAGGGACGCTAAAACTGGAGAAATATGTTCGCGTTGTTTGGTGCCGGTTAACAATCTAGCCACCGCTTTCTGAACCATCTGCAGCCGTGCCAATGAAGATTGTGGAAGACCAACATATAACGAATTACAATAATCCAAGCGTGATGTGATAAAAGCATGAATTACTTTTTCCAGATCTTGAAAGGAAAGTGTTAATTTAAGCTTAGAGATGATCCTCAGCAGATAATATCTATTTTTTAACAACTGAGCTAATTTGTTTTTCAAGACAAAGCTCAGAATCAAAGATAACACCTAGATTTTTTACATGAGACTTAACATATGGAGTGAGGTTCCTAGCAACAGAATTTCTAGTTTTAGAGGAACCAAAGAGAATCACCTCAGTTTTATCATTGTTGATCATGTATGTAACCCACATGTGACTTATCAGGTCTTAATCATTTATTGTGAATGTATTTTAAATAACTATGGAATAGCTTAAAAATACCTATTCATGTTTAGTATGTGTGTGTTTGAATCTTCTTGCTTGAAACGTTTCTTCCAGTCAATTATTTGTCAAATATATCATATTCTTGTTATAGAAATCATGTTCAAAACTATACTCTGCAAGAGCAGGAAAAACACGGACCATGTGACTGATAAGAGAACGTTTGATTTATGAATGAGTAGAAACATTGCAACACCCCGAGCTACAATTGGTCGAGGCACCAATTTCTGCAACTTGTGTGAATGCGTGTGTTAGATTAGTTTATATGTCTTGGATTTATCCAATAAAGCCTTATTTATATTGAAAAGAGAAGTATCTCCTGTTTTGTGCTCACAAGTTAATGTCTTAAACTGCCGACCTTGTTACCGTGCTAATTAATAGTGTTTTCACTATATTTTGGATATAAATATCCATTGCAGAATTGATGTCATACGGCTCGTTCACTGAATCGCCGGCCGTCTCAGTGATCAGCCGTAAAACATTGATTCTGTCCAAATTCCCTTACATATTATTGGTGGAGTTCCCTTTAAAATCTTAAATGATTCCCTTTGAGCTAAATTGACCTGTTTCCCTTACATGATGATCAACTGTATCAAAAGCAGCGCTAAGATTCAATGAAACCAAAACTGCATTATCACCAGAATCAACCAACAGTAGCAAATCATTCATCACTTTTAACAAAGCTGTTTAAACTACTACTGTATAAACTACAGCGGCAGTACTTAACACACATTGTACAAGATCAGATGCTTGTCAGTGGTGCTCATGATCTGTAAATCATTCGCCATCATCCTCAGTCATCTCTCCTTACTCTGTTTATTCTGTAAGTGAAATCTTATGTACTGTAATGTAACAGGCTACCGCTAGCAAGCAGCTAACCATGTCCCTTTAGTGGCTATTTATTAGAATGCACGTTATTTGTTTTCCGTGCCTATCTGAATACAGACACCAACCCATCCCTGCACATCACATCCCCTGCACAGCCTGGAACATAACATTTATTTCCATGACCTGCCATTTTCATTATTATCATCACTTATTTCTTCACAATACCGGCAGAACTTCTGATGATTCGGTCTGAATACAGACACCAACCCATCCCTGCACATCACATCCCCTGCACAGCCTGGAACATAACATTTATTTCCATGACCTGCCATTTTCATTATTATCATCACTTGTTTCTTCACAATACCTGCAGAACTTCTGATGATTCGGCTGTGCAGGTTCGGCTGGCGGCTGGCATAGAACATGGGCAGGTATATGCAAATGTTGGGGGCGTAACTATTAGTGATCCCGACTGTAACGTCACAGTCGGTGTTATGTTCTGATTTGCCTATTTTTCAGTGGTCTTTTGCATGCACAAGATTTACATAAGAAGGAGGAAACAATGGTGTTTGAGGCTCACGGTATGCCATTTCCATGTACAGAACTGTTATTATTCAACTATGCCAAGGTAAATACAGTTTTCCATTCTATGGCACCTTTAACAAGGTTAACACAACTTTATTAAATGCATCAGCTTGAAATGACACATAGAAAGAGACTTAAAAACACATATACCTTCAGTGATTTAATTCTGGAAGCACAGAAAAGAAAGAATGGATTTTACTTATTGTACTTACTTATTGTAGTATTGTGACTTACTTATTGTAGAGTTAACGAAAGTTATTATGTGCATTGTAATGTTCGAAACGGATGTTATTACAAATGTCAGTAGACCGGGAAGTTTTTTAAATGAACGGTTCATTCATAAATTTGTAGAACTTTCACTGTCTCCAAAATAGCTTTCTGTACTAAAGCGCCACCAATCGTGCCCCTTTTGTGCAACAGCAGCGGGGAAAAAACAACAAAAAAGCTCTCTGCTGGGCCATGTAATTCCTAACTGAATGTGAAGATGTGAAGAAACGTTTTGTATTTTCAACATTGTGGTTTAGTGACACCACACTAAACCCCAATATAATATATTTAAACCCAAACTTACTACAAATATAAACAATTTTTATTATACTAACACAGACACTGTTATATTAAAACAACAATTAAGACATCTGTGTTTGAATAAATCCCATAAAATCAGTAGGCCTGCTCACGCTGCCTCAACCTGCCACCCGTGAAAAACCCACAGCACAGACCTCAAATGAGCAAGACGTTCTTTGAAAACCATTATTTACCGTTACTGTGCCAACACTTACACACACCCCACAGCCAGTGCCATACTATACGAATCACCCGGCCATGTACAAAGCCACTGAACAGAGGAGAGCAGCAGCAAAAAAATAACACAACAAAGCAATGAATATTCAGTACTCTTAAATTAGACCAAAATGACAAAATAAGAATCAGTGGCTGGTCTGCCCCTACAAGCAAAACATACTTTAATGAATGAGCGACTCCAGAAACCCACTGCTGCCAAATCACTGAATAAACTCCCACTATAGATGCAGAGGAAATGCTGTAAAGAAAAGGGTACACATATTAGCCACATCAGTAAAAACATTTAATTTACCAATCACTTGGAACCAATGTTATTATAGCTAACTTAAACTAAAGCTGAAACTAAATTTAAATGGCTGCAACCTATAAAAGGTAGACCAACAGTAAATATTTATCTGTCTCATGTCTCCCTGAAAACGAGTGCAAATGCAGTTGATAATCACCATAAAAAGAGAAAAATCACATAAGAATGAAGTTGCACTATTGAATCACAATTTATGTAGGAGCCATAATTTGTATAATTAAACATGTATCTTATAGATGTTTGAGCAGATGTTGTATGGTGTGTCTAAGTTGTGTTGTCTGTCTACATTTGTTGAGCACCCCCTCTTTATTTTTAATGGTTTTGGTTTTACTATTGGACTGTGTTTGAATCGTCAGTGGCAAATTCTTTAAATATAAAAAAACTTACTAACAGTCTGTGAGTCAGAACAGCTGGCATTGTAGGCTACTCTACCAGGATCAGGAAACAGTCCTCCATAAAATGCGCTGGACACATCTGAATATTTGGGTTGAACTGTTCTGGAACAGTGTTGTAAATACAACTTCACCACTAATTTCTAGGTGTGTCCTCTTTTGGAAGGCCAAACAAAGAGAATGGCGCGGCCGGTGGATTCGACGAAGGAGTGGCCGGCAGGCTTGCGGCAACCACATGTGATGACCCCCGGGCTGGACTCCGCTTCGTTCACTGTGAAAGCCGATCTGGCGATCCACAGCGCAAAGTTGATGTATTTCCTCAGCGACCAGCACGGATCAGCTCCTGGCATGACAAAGCGGATATCGTCCTCTTTTGGAAGGCCAAACAAAGTAGTTTCACTTTCACAACGAAACACACAGCGCCTTCACGACATGGCGGTGGCAGCAACAACAATACTACAGTGAGAATAAAAGTTAAGCCTTCTTTCTTTGCGTGAACATTTGGGCGGCGTTATGCAAATCTTCTCACATTGTGACGTAGACATGTGTGGGCGTGTTAGAACGAGCCGTTTTAGGTAGGCGTGGTTGACTCTTAATTTTTATAAAGAATATCGCTTTAGATTTGTGACTTTAGTCTTTGCAACTTTACAGATCTTGTACAGATCTACAGAAGAGCTTGTAACACTCCAAAGAGAAAGTAAAAATTTTAATCGCATCATATGACCCCTTTAAGAACGTTTAAGAAGTTTTTGACGAAGTTTATTAGTTTAACCTTTGACCGGTACGGTCCCACATGTGGGATTTTTATTTCTGTGCCCCTGGGTGTACGGTCCCACATATGGGTTTTTGAACGTTCGGTGACGTCACATAACTGTCAAATTCAAACTGCTTTCGCGCTTTGGCTGGCACTGAGACTTGGCTCTGCACTTGTCATATAATCGCACATAATGTTTATTTTAGGTTTCAGACATTTAAATATACATACGTACTAGTAAAACAATACATTTAGAGTTTGTAAAATACACACGGGTGTCTATGGAAGCAGCAATAACAATCCATTCAAATATAATTTGCCGACGTATTTTATTCATATCAGTGATGTGACATGTGGCCAAGTATGGTGACCCATACTCGGAATTAGTGCTCTGCATTTATCCCATCCAAAGTGCACACACACAGCAGTGAACACACACCCGGAGCAGTGGGCAGCCATTTTTTTGCTGCGGCGCCTGGAGAGCAGTTGGGGGTTCAGTGCCTTGCTCAAGGGCACCTAGTTGTGGTATTGAAGGTGGGAGAGAGCGCTGTACATTCACTCCCCCCACCTACAATCCCTGCCGGTACGAGACTCAAACCCACAACCTTGGGTTACGAGTCCGAGTCTCTAACCATTAGGCCACGACTTCCCCACAAAACCTTGCCATCACATATGTGTTTAACACACACAATTGTGCCAGCCCAAGAGAAACTTATATCATACACATAGTGTAAGTAACTATAAAGTTTACTCTATTCTTCTCCCAGTTCACCAGCCACTTACTTGCATGTATTTCGGGAGAAATTGGTGAATTCACGTGCTGTAAATCCGACTGACAGGACTCTTAACTGCAGCGCGAACAAACATGGCAGCGCCCATCTCGCGTTATAGATCACGATCAAGCTCATTTATAATGGTTTTTAAATGACACAACACACTCGCGCGTATTTGTGAATCGGAATATCAGATAGTTGATGACATGGTAAGCAAGTGTGTGAATATTTTGAAATGAAAAACGAAAAAAAGCGATCCATCTGTCATACAGTGTTTTCGTGGCTGCGGTGTGTCATGTGACAAGCATGATGCGTCATCATGGAAACATAAGGGGAACCCATAGACTGTATAAAAACATGGATGTAGTGTCCGTGACGTCATCTGTAGAGTTCTGAAGAGCCTTTTTGAAGAGCGTAGCAGTGTTCGCAACGGCTGTGAGCCGTGATAGTTTTAAAGTCCGCGATTTTGGTTCCGGAACAGACTTTCTGACACAGCCGCCCCCAATTATCAGTTAGGATTAATTGTATACCTTTTGAAAGGCCGTTTGAAGAGTCCGCTTCATCATCACTTAATTGGGGAAGTTGAATCAGTCTCGCAACGGGACGTGTGTATGTTTTATCCTTCACTTGAATCTTGGCCATCCTAATCCATCCGTCAGCCCCTGCATAAGTTTCCTTCACGATGCTTACAGGCCACAGAGCCCGTGGAAGCTGAGGATCAATCACAAGCACTACTTGTCCTACTGTCAGCTCTTTGCCATCAGATCTCCATTTCTGTCTGCCCTGTAGCTCTGGTAAGTAACCACGGATGAAAGAAGTCCAAAATTGGTCGCCCAATACCTGACTATGTCTCCACCTACGTTTTTCCCAAAAGTTTGTGGGGATCATAAAAGACTTGTGGCAGGGAAGCATCACGGCGCCCCATAAGTAACATGTTGGGGGTCACAGGATCCGGGTCTGCAATGTCTGATGAGACATAGCCAAGAGGTTTTGAATTAAGCATTCCTTCCACCTCTACCAGTAGTGTCTGTAGGATAGGCTCGGGAACAGACTGCTCTCGAAGAATGACTCGTAAGGTTGCCTTAACTGATTTCACCTCACGCTCCCAAGTTCCACCGAAGTGAGGAGCACTCGGGGGGTTGTAGCAGAACTTAATCTGCTGTTCAGCTAGTTGTCTCTGAAGCTCGGGGGCCATTAGACTGAAGGTATCTCGTAGTTCCCTGTCACCTCATGTGAAGTTAGTGCCATTGTCAAAGAGTATGTCATAAGGCTTCCCTCTTTGAGCAATGAAGCGACGTAAGGAAAGGAGAAAAGCATCTGTGTCCAGGTGTTCAAGGAGATCTAAATGTAAGCATCTGGTGGTTAGGCACTTATACAAGATCCCCCATCGCTTCTCCTGGCAACGTCCTATCTTCACGTGAAAGGGCCCAAAGCAGTCTACGCCAGTGGAGTAGAACGGGGGCTTAAACAGACGTAGCCGACAAGGTGATAGGTTGGCTATTCGAGGGATCTGTGGTTTAGCCACTCCAGAACTGGCAATCTTTACAGGTTCGTTGGTGTTTGCGTATGGCTTCACGACCCTTCAGCATCCAGTATTTACATTGTAGCTCTGCTAGCACTCTCTCAGCACCAGGTTGATGGAGCTGTTGATCCATGTCCTGTATGAGTAGCTTCGTGACCTGATGTCATGGGTCTAGGACGATTGGGTGTATACTGTCCGATTGCAGGGTTTCAGCCCGGCGAAGTCGTCTGCCGACTCTGATAAGGCCTGTATCTATATCATACTCTGGGGCGAGAGAAAACAGACGACTATCAGTTGGAATGGGCTGTCCAGCTCTCAGAGCCTTTATTTCGTCTGAGAAAGTATCAAGCTGTTCCTGTGCTAAAATGAGCTTTTCTGCCTGGATATAGCTTGAGGCATCACAAGGGGTATCAGCGGTGGCCGCCCCATCACAGGCCCGTGCAGTGGACTGGACCAGTTCTTTCCAGGTTTGGAACTGACTAAAGTCTGGAGGTGTGGAACTGGACATTATTGTGACTGCGCCAAGAAAGTGCTCTTTTCAGTTCACTGGGTTCGGGCTCAACGTGGGCTGACGTGGGTAACAATGGCCACATGTCTGATCCTTGAGTCAGGAAATCTGTGCCAGATCTCCATTGGTGAGGGCCTGCTAACTCCTCTAAGGTCAGACCTCGGGTGATATGGTCAGCTGGGTTTTGAGCCGAGTCAACATACCTCCACCTGCTGACATCAGTTAGTGTCTGGATTTCCGCTACTCGGGCCCCCACAAAGACCTTGTATCGGCATGACTCTGATTTTAATCAGTGAAACACTGTAGTGGAATCAGACCAGTAGGTGACTTGGTTTAACAGAAGGGTCAGCTCAGCCTGTATTACCTTGGCCATTTGGGCTCCAGTTAGGGCAACAGATAGCTCTAGGTGGGGCATGGATAGGCATTTCCGGGGAGCTACACAGGATCGAGCTAAGACATAGGAGACATGGACATCCTCATGCTCATTTGTGCTCCGAAGGTACGCCACAGAACCGTATACCCTCTCAGAGGCATCACAAAAGACATGCAGTTCTCTGATGGAGGAAGGAGTGTCAGCACAGGCAGGAACATAAGGCCAAGGGATTTGTAGCTTGGTGATGTTAGACAGTTCTTCAGCCCACTGGTACCATTTCTCTCTGAGGGAAAGGGGTTCAATTGGGTTATCCCAGCCGAGGTTTTGTCTCCAGAGATCCTGAATAAGAGTCTTAGCCCTGGATGTGAATGGCATGATAAACCCAAGGGGGTCAAATTGACTTGCCAAAGTCTTATACAGGTTTCTCAGAGTCGGCTGAACAGCCTCAGCTGAGCGGCCCTTATATCCGAGGGTGTCATCAAGGCAGTACCATTGTAGGCCGAGCGTGGATTCTTGTAGGTCATTACTGTACTGAGATAGCCAACATTCACTACTAGTGGATCTGGCTTCTGAATGGAGATGCTTGAGAACTGATGGTATGTTGCATGCCCACTGCCTTATTTCGAAGCCTCCCTTTGACAGAGCCTGGCGCAACCCATCTATCACAGCTTTGGCCTCACTTTGATCTTGAGTGCTGTGTAGGCAGTTGTCAATGTAGAATGAGTTCTCCACAATGTCATCCAAACCATGCATGGTGTCTTTATACTCTTGGGCATGCCACTGTAGAGCATAGATGGCACAACAGGGGCTGCAAGTTGTTCCAAAGGGAAGCACCTGCCACTCGTAGATGTCGGGTTGAGCCTCCCTATTCATGTCCCTCCATATAAATCGCAGCACTGATCTGTCACAGGTAACAGACGTACCTGGTGAAACATGCCCTTGATGTCTCCACTGATCGCAATGGCATGCTGGCGAAACCTCAAAATAACACCCAGTAAGGATGGTCCCAGTGACGGTCCTGGAAGGAGTTGGTCATTCGGACTCTGTCCTTGGTTCTGGAATGAACAGTTGAAAACTATTCAGTCCTTCTCATTGTGGCGTACCATGTGATGTGGGATAAACCAGGACTCTGTGCTCTGATCTGCGTCTTCTGGTGAGATCCTGGCAATGTAGCCTGCTGTCTCCAGCTTTTGGATTTCAGAACAGTACATCTTGGCCTGCTCAGGATTCTTGGCCAGCTTTCTCTCAGTATTCCGTAGACTGGGAAGCACAGCCTCTTTGCCTGCATGTAGCATTGTGATGGGTGTGCGCCTTAGCAATGGTGTAGCATACCGCAAAACTCCGTCCACATTCACTCTAGCAGTAGCAGACTGTAAGAGATTGAAAGACTGTTGGTCCTGTTTAGACCTTGTGATCAACTTTTCGTTGCATGGCAGGGTGTCCATTTGCCATAAGCGCTCCACATGGTGATATAGTTCATCGCGGGGTGGTGTAGTCATGATGTGCACACATTGTTGCTGACCTCTAGGAGGCTGAATGGGACACACTGGGCCTTGTAGTACCCAACCAAGCTTGGTGCATATGGCTACAGGGCCTCCTGGTGCTCCTTTACGGACAGGCTGAGTGGGGTTCAAGAGATGTGGCATGTCAGATCCTATGAGGAGTAAAGGTTGTACTCTGTCTACTGGTAGCAGGGGTAGACCCCTCAGGTGGTGGTATGCTCTCTGAAGAGCTGCCACAGGGTAATCATGTTCAGCAAGACATAAACCAGGAGCAGTGAAGGCATCGTGGATAGCATACCTCTCTGTAGGTTTAGCAATGGGAGAAACCTACAAATTTACTGTAGACCCTTTGAGCTCAGCATGACTTTGTTGGATTGTCTGTAGCGGGAGAATCTCAGAGGTTCCATTCAGTTTAAGCCATTGAATAACAGGAGGAAGAACTATGGTTCTCTCAAAGCCGTCGTCAAGAACAGCATGAGCCTCCATAGTCTGACCATCATTGTGCAAAAGAACTTTGGCAACTTTGAGCATGACTTTCTGTGAGCGGTTGGGCCTGTCAAGATACACTTGTGTGGGGGGGCAAGCTGACCATGAGAACGGCTCTTGAAGTTTTTCTAACAGAATTGTGTAAGACAGTAAGGTGCAGTTCTTTACAGATTTTACATGGTCACTTGAGATTACAGGAATCCACTGGATGGCTTCGACCACATTTCCAACAGCGTTTACCCTCTGTGATCCAGGTGATAATCTGAGAGGTGGTTAACTTCTTTAATTTCTCACAGGAGTTGAGGTAGTGTTCTCTGTTGTCACAGTGAGGGCAGTAAGGCTTTGGCTTGGACAAGACTTTAACCTGTGTAGATTCAGGAGACTCTGTGGTTTTCTCTGAAGTCAGAAGTAGACCGTTCTCTGTGAGGTGGGGTTCCTCTACCTTTCCCATATAGTTTGGTAGTTTCAGATTGAAACATGGCAGCTGCTTGGCTAGAAAGCCACTTCGCTTGAGACTTTATTTGTAACCAAGCCGCCAGATCAGGGAGAGTATAGGTTCGATCTGTGCCAGTTTGGAGGATGCCATGGCTTAGGCAGTACTCTACGAAACTATCTCTGTACGCAGGTGGCATCTTGCCCAGAAGATGGTCTACATGGGAACCACACATAAGTTCGTACGCATTCTGTCCCTCTAGAGTCCTTAACATGCCCACCAGGGATTGGACAGACAAGGCGAATGAGTCAAAGGCACTGGAGTCACCCGCCTTTAGTGGTGGAGTGCTCATGATAGCACCTAGCTCGGACTGCACGAGTTGTCTGGGCTGTCCATACTTATCTTGCAGAGCCTGTAAAGTAGCAGTGTATGGTTGTGGGTGGTGCATATAGGCCTTAGTCAGCTGCTGGGCACTCGCAAATTTCAGATGACTCAGTAACACTTGATATTTGTACTGCTCGCTGATGTGTGTATGGTGGGTCAGCAGATTATCCAAGGCCAGTTTCAGGAGAGCAAAGTCACTTTCAGTGCCACTCTCGAAGACTGGTAATGTAGGGCGAGGGATGCCATATGCTGTGGCCATTAGCAGTTCTGTTCCGGGTTGAGGCAGGTAAGTAGCTTGGGGAACAGGTAGGTATGGATAGAATTGAGAGTAAAAGGGGGTGATAGATGAAACCGTTGCACTTGGACGAGTAGCTGGAAAAGGCTGGGTTTGACTGCCGGGTATAGCTCTCTGGCCAGGTAACGATGAATGCGCATCAGAAGTTGCTGCAGCTGAGGCAACAAGATGGGTTAACTGTGAGGTCAAAACGCTGTCTGTATGGGGAGTCACCGGTTGCGTTCTCACTGGCTGCTGAGGAATAATTGCTGTATGGGGCTGTTGTGGGACAGGAGGCATGTTCTCCTCAGAATATGTGACTTGGGACCTTCTTAGAGGTTGGTTTGCTGCACATAAGAATGATGGCACTGGTAAAGCTGGTACTGGTAAGGGCATAGTTACTTGGGATGACACAATGTGGTGTTTAGGTGTTGACTGAACTATACATGGGTCCCTTACAATGAATTACTATGGACAATAATTTTACTATGGTAAAATAAATGTTCAGCGATATCTTCTAAAGACTTTTGAATTTTGGCACACTTTTTTTCTCTATATAATGTTGATATAGTAACTAGTAAATGCTGTAAATTTGGTTATGCTATCATGTGTCGAAATATTTAAACCACGTGCGTTACAACTAACCCTGCGTTACTTTGTGCCCCGCGCTCCCCTACTAGAAGAGAGCTGAACTGGATGATCAGTGAACTGACTTTAGCTGGAAAAATTACTCTTTATTATTATCCTCTTGCATTACTGACAAACTATTTTTCTGATTGACACTGTAAAGCTGCTTTGACACAACCAGTATTGTATAAAGCGCTATACAAATAAAGGTGACTTGACATGAGTTCATGTGTAGGCCTAGTGAGGAATGATTTGGGCAAAAAACTTTTCATTCTTAAAAAAAAAAATTGTTTCTCACTTAAACAAGAACTATTTTTCTTCTAAATAACCCATGTTGTAATGGGAAAATGGAATGGAATGCTGACAGGAGGAAAAAGATTAAAAAGAGGAAGATTCACTGCCACTAGGTCCCAAAAATATGCTCGGGTGTGATGAGATAAGCCTCTTGACCCACCCAATATTTCCTGTATTTCATCTGAGTAAGCGTAAAACCACAAGTTGGTGTCTGCAGTCACAGAGTATATGGGAAACAGGGGTAAAGTTCTTGTCACTCCTCCCCTAAAACCTACAACTCACCTCCAATTTGTTGGCTAACAGCACAGAAAAGACAGAACCAGAGTGCAGTAATACATACATTTACATTTACATACATTGCTGCAGAGCCCAAGGCAGAAAGAAAATTACAATCAAAGTCCAATAATCAGACGAATGGATCCCAGCCAGTCTTTCAGTCACACCCGGCCATATCCAGAACAGTCCGTGGTCGGTGTGCAGCCTGCAGTTTTTGTGACCGTCGCTCCACTGGCCTATGCAGTGCCAGATTACTTGGGTTACTCCATCTTTACCATGCTGTGCTGCTGTTTACCTCTGGGCATTGCTGCGCTGATTTACTCCTGCTCTGTAAGTATATTAGTCCACGTGTTTGTCTTTTATTTAAAGATTAGTTAATTTACAAGCATTAAGCTTTGTAGTATATATATATATATATATAAATATATATATATATATATATATATATATATATATATCTATATATATATATATATA